>NC_052508.1:52737773-52769174 GCF_014356525.2 Nilaparvata lugens | reverse complement strand
GGACTTGAAGTGAATGAGACAACAAGAAAATTCAGGAAAATGAAACGTGAAGGACTCTGGTCTGATCAATTCCATGTCTATAGACTCAATTGGACGCCATGTGAGTAGAAAATATTAAACTTTAGAGAAAATAAGATCCCAATTTATGTCAAATCAGTTAATTTATTACAGAATAATATTCAGTATAGAACAAATTTTGGAATCAGACAGGTGGAATCCAAAAACTACTCCCGATTTTGATAAGGGAACTGATTATTGCGATTCAGACTTCTTGTCAAGCAACAAACTAAACAATAAAAAAAACTCAAGATCATGTCAAACGAGCTTTTTTAAATTATTAATTTTAAGTAAATACTTGAAATATTATGAGTATTATTGAAGTATCGCTGATACTTTTCACTGTGTCTGATATCACATTGAATCTAAAGCCAGTTACAAATTATTTTTGGACGTTTGATTTTTAGCCGTCCTTATGAATTCTATGAGATTAAAAGGAATCTGACAAACATCATCTGTTTAATCTACTTAATAGAATTTAAAAGGACAGCAAAAAATCCTAAGTCCAAAAATCGATGTGTATGTAACAAGCCTAAGGTACAGTACCGGTACCAAAGTTCAAATCAATATATCAACATAATGCCTTATAAATTAAATTTCTTTACCAAGTTAATGTGATACATTTCTATTCATGGGACTATAGCAATAGATTACTAGGTACTTGATGTGTACAATAGATATGAACATGAATTACTTTGTAGCTCATGGAACCTTAAGTGAGAGTATCTTGAGATATCACTTAAGGTACCGTTATCTCAAGTAAGATTATCTACCTTAAATTGTCATTTATTCAACTTTGTTCAAATCAATTAGAATTTGGTTAGACAGTCAATTATATTGGAAGACATTCAATATGGAACAATTGACTGTCTAATCAATTGGAAACAGTTTTAGATAATTTGTGGAAGGAAATTATTCACAAAATAGCAGAAGGATAAATTGCATACCGATATTATTTGTATCAATATGAAAGGTTGCAGTTATTAATGTGGAGCTGGAATGGAAAAGTCTAGAGATGTTTATAAATTTGATAATTCTAGACTCATGATAATATTTTGAATGATTAGAAACTTAACCTAATAATGTGCCGAATAAACTCTTTGGAGTAAGATTGGCTTTCATTGGCATTTATCATTACTGAGTTAGTTCTTGTAACGTATGAATCAACCAATCATATTCTACTTTTATTACAGATGGAATGAAATTTTCTGTTGATGGCGAAAGTTTTGGTGAATGGCTTGGAAATAAGAATTCTCCCCTTCTTGAAGCAAATGGACTTTCCCAAGAATATGGACCTGTCTCACCTTTCGATCAGGAAGTAAGTTTCAACATGTATTCTATATAATACCTACCTACAATATATTTTTTGAATGAGGGGAGACCAAGAGTATCTAAGAACTGCTAACCGCTATATTAAAGTATTTAGCTATAGCTGGAAAAATTACTTCAAATCAAGTAACTTTATTTTGACATCATTGAATACAATAGTTATTCTTTACATTATGATAACATTTTCCGATTATAAACCGTAATATACTTTAGAATAATATATTTATTGTGATCTGGCCCCTGGGCCCTGTTTCATAAAACTTATAATTCACGCAATACTGGAGAATCACCAATTATAATTCAAATTATAATTATTATTACAACTATAATTGGAATGGTGTGATTCCCCTGTATTACGTGACATAAGTTTTGGAGAATCACCAATTATAATTCAAATAATAATTATTACTCCAATTATAATTTGAATGGTGTGATTCTCCTGAATTACGTGACTTATAAGTTTTATGAGACAGGGCCCTGTGCCTTGATTTGTACAAACTTGTTCAAATTACCAAAAGTAGTTATTTCCCTCATTTTGGGTATACTATAATCCTTTCATACATCTTATATTTTTCTCATATTATCGAATATGTTGAGGTTGTGTGGAATTGAAATTAATTGAAGAGAGTTGGGTTTTCATTCCACCAATATGGAGTGGAATAAAATCCAGGTCTAATCCTACTAATAATCTATGAACAGGAAAACCAACTGATTTCATCACCATAAAGTCTCAATTGATAATTTGTAATGCTATAATGTATTGATTGAAAATAAAATAATTTGATTGAAAAATGATAATATCAATTCAAATTAATAAAGTTGTAGCGTGAATGTTGATGTTGCGGAACTTTTCCATAATTGAATAGACCACAGCCTACGGTACTATAGACAGATAATATACAGGGTGATTCATAATTATGGTAAAATACACAGCTTACATAATTCTTTCCAGAATTAAATTCTCTACAATTTTTATTGCGAAAAATTATTTGTTTACTGGTCATTAAAGAAAGTTATTGGGCATCAAACGTAGAAGTCTGTGCTTTTCTACTTGAATTTTTTGCATATTTCATCTTTTTCTCAAAAACTACTTACACTACAACTCCAGACTAGTTTTATTCGATTTTTCAGATATTTTACCATACGAATCTAGCATAAGTTTTTCAAAAACTAGTCCCCAAACAATTCAACATCGGTGTATTTCACCAGAGGAACTGGATTCCGGGCAAAATCTTTCACCCTTTATAGCTGGCTAATGAAGCGTTTATGGATATATGTTTATATGAACTTTTTTCTTATTTTTTACTCTACTATCACGTATTAAAATATTTTACCATAATTATGAATCACTCTGTATATATAATATACCTAGCCTATTATCTAAGTAAGCCATGAATAGACTTAAAGCAGGAGCATGCTTTCGTGTGTGCTCACACATCATCAGTTTTGTAAGTTACAACATGCTCCTGTAAAATATTAATATTCTTATTTAATTAAAGTGGATTTTTGACAACGTTTTAAGTCTATTCAAATTAATAGCTTTATAATAGCCTAATATTATGTTACTTTGATATGATTTGGTGTTTGACTTGGAATTAGTTTAAATATGAATTTATAAATGAATTCTAATCAAAAGCCCAGCTTTCATTATTTCTACACAAATCTCTCGACTTTTATCCTGTTTATAGATGTTTAGGAGAGGAATAGAAGATTGATTCATTTCACAGAATTCCAACGATATTATATTCTACACGTTGCATGACAGAATAAGAAAGGAGTTATACAGGAAGTTGAGTTAAATTATCAGGTTTGATTTTCCCTCAGTTTTCCTGCTTTGAATTCAATTCGTTCCATATAATTGTTATATAATCAATGGCATTATCTATTCAAATCTTTTGAAGTAAAACATAGATGTTAAATTTTAAAAACAATTTTTATTGGCTCATTCTCAATCAATTAACCAAAAAAATTGAAAATGTATTTTTATTATAAAAGTTGTTGGAGTCTGTTCTGCAAAATTTGGACTGTAAAAAGGCTATATGTGCTAGAATTATTGAAGTATTTGTGCAGAGAAGTGTAAAGTGAGCTATCTATATAACTAGTAGTTACAAGTTATAAGTGATTCAATAATAGAAGTGTGTTATATAAATATAACAAAATATCTGAGATATAAAACTAATATCCTGATCCTAATAGCTGATCCAGGCTCTCTAATACTAACGATGCATTCTTGTAATAATCCCAGGTCTGCTGGATGTAATTGTAGTATGATTGAGCGCGTTGATCATTACAAATACCTGGGCGTTGTCTTGGATTCCAAGATGAGTTGGGTACAACATGTCCAGTGTGCTAAGAATAGGCTCAGAAAGCTGCTTCACGCATTTTCAGAGCTTAGTAATGTTCTGAGTGTGGATCAGTGCAAAGTAGTTTACTTTGCCTATGTACAATCTATAATACTATATGGAATTCTAGCTTGGGGAGGGGCTTCCTCCTCAGTCATTGAGCCTCTCGCAGTCACCCAAAGATCAATTATAAAAACAATTTTAAAGAGAGACTTTAGATACCCAACAAGACAATTGTTTATCGAATTTCCCATACTGAATGTTAGACAACTTTTTATTAAATCCTTGTTGATCCACATAAAAAAAATACAAAACTGAACTTCTGGGAGAAACAGTTAACCAACCATAGCTACTCAACTCGCCACAGATCCAATTACAGCTTTGAGATACCTCAGCTGACTCACGGCTCTGAATTGACAAATCCTTCATACCTGGCCCATGTCTTGTACAGAAATGTGCCAGGGGTGATTAGGGAAGCAGAGGCATTTAGTTTGGTAGTGTTTAGGAAGAGGGTGGACAGGTGGCTGTACCAGATTGGTTGGGAAGCTTCAGAAGAACTACTCCAATCTCGTTATGCTTGGTGACCAACACGACTTCAAGGTTTCCAGACAATTGATTGGTATTTATTTTATCATTGATATAACCGATTTGACTGTTTTGCCTTTCTGGTTTATGCTTTTTTTCATTCTCTCTTCTGAGAATTTCTGGAATCCCTGCCACTGCGGTCTTCAAAAAAATATTGTTATTTCTTCTTTATTTATTCTTTTATCAATCAAGGTATTAAGTATACTTATTCCTACATACATATTCCTACATACTCATTCTTAAATATACATCAGCACATATATTATCTATTTTATAATCAGAATATTAATAATACATCCATAATATAAGTGTTTTCTCTATTATTTACTTCTATGAGCAGATTAAGCTTATTATGTATAAAGTGGAACTCCCCCCCTACACACAGATGGATAGTCTAGTAGGGGGATTCCAAAATATGTTGTATATTGTATTTCTTATTCGTGTAAGATGTTTTTGGAAATAAACTGAATTGAATTGAATTGAATTGAATATTAACTTATATCTATTATAGTATCTACTATATCTGTTAGTGTCTTCAACATCTAGTGTTTTCCTAAAATCAATGGATATGAAAATTAACCAGGAAATTGTTTTATTTTCAAGTTTTACTTGCTTCTTGGAGTACACGTTGGTGGATACCACGATATTCCAAATGGGGCCGTGAGTGGCGATCAACCAAAACCCTGGAGAAATAGCGATCCTAAGGTAAGATATAACACCTTTGAATAATTCAAAAGCGAGAAAAATATGAAAGGTTAATAATTTCCCAGCTCTGTCATATTTATTTGTCAATTGCGTGTAAAATTCTGGTTTCTTGAAATAAAACTCTTGTGGTGTGCAACACAAAAAATAACTTCAGCTGTACTCACTTTCCTTTTTAGGGTTATTAAAATATATTGTAGAAACACAATAGAAGTTATCAAGTATGCTTTTTTATTACAATAGATCACAACTAGTTTCAACTCATTAAAAAGCGTTTTTCAAGTCTGAATCACACTGAAAAATAGCTGCAAGTTGAAACTAGTTGTGATTTGTTGAATTAAAAATGAGTACTTTATGAATTTTATTGTAGCAGCTTAGAATGTTGCTCCCTCATTTTATTTCTTATGAGTAATTTAGTTCTTGGGTTGTGAAATTCTCTCATTCAACGAGTAGCTTATAGCCTATGCGAGAATATGCCCTGGAATAGTTTTGAGACATTTTTCACAAATACAATAACTATGATGATTGATTATTATTCATCACAAGAAATATATTGATCATACTGTACTTTATAACATTACCTACTATTACAGACAAGATAGCTAATTAAGACATCTTATTTATCTCTTTTCTGTATAGGGCTACTTGTAATATAAATATAAAGAAAATAAAAATCTCAGTACCCTTTTTTGAAATATTTTATCTGTAATATTACATTTTTTCTCACATTTGAATCGAATCTTCAATTCGAGATCTATGGAACTTTATAGTAAATGTCAGAGTCATCAATAGACGGACAAACTTTTTGACGGAGAATTTATTATCGTAAATGTTTGTTGCATTGTTCCATGGTGTCACCGAGGCAGGGTTAACAAATTACTAGATAAATAGTTTATTTAAATAGAATATATATAAAAATTTAAAATAACAGTTTCAAAATAAAGTTTTATTGAGAACAAATATAAAATGTGAATTCTAAACTTGTAAGTTATAATTTTTTGGTGACGTGTCTGTAGCGTGGACAATGAATTTTTGAGGTCTCTCTGTTCTGGCTTGTACCTTTTTCCTGTTCTTTCTTCTTCTGAAAACATGGCTGGCTGTTGTGTGTGTAATTTTGTGCTCTGAATTATTGTCTGTTTAAGTGAATTTATTAATGTTTTAAATTGAGTTTTAAACAGTTTATAGTGTTCTATTTTGTGGATAATTTGTTTTTTCTGTATCCAAGCCAATAGCCACTGTTTTTCAACTGTAAACTGGTTAAGTACTTAGTTCGTAGGTAGTAATTTTAGACGCTTAGACTTGTAAGTTATTGTTCTTTGTACCTATATTTCTGTATTTTGCCAAAATTCATCTGAAGATTATAAGTTAATTTGCTCTGAAAACTGGATTTCTCATTCATAGGCAATAGATCCATTCACAATTTATCAAGAATCTATTTCATTGGAGCCGACAACTATCCTTAGGTTGATAGGTGTTAAATGCTATTCCAACCGTTTAAGGAAAAATTGGTAGCACGGCATATCACAACATGTTTCGGACATTTATGCCATTTTCAAGTCAAAGAACAAAATGTCCTTGAAAATGGCATAAATGTCCGAAACATGTTATGATAAAATATTTCAAAAAAAGGGTACTGAGATTTTTATTTTCTTTATATTCTAATTAAGACAGTATTACATCACTGCTCAGTTGCAGATTGAAACAATCAAATTTTACCCCTCTTTTACCTGTATTATTCAATGATTATTCTCAATAGACTTCTTCATTCATGACTCAATCTTATTCACTTGGCTTTGCACACTGACGCGGAAGTGGGACAGATTTTATTATACAATCAGAAATCTCGTCTGGGTCCCACATTTCGCGTTGATGACAGAAAGGCTCAAGTACAGCATTAGGCTTTTAGTACAGTAGATAGTGATATTTCTACCTAAAAATCTGGTGTGGCGCACTCACACAACTTTCCTTGCTGTTATGAAAATTTGTCACCTGACGTTACGGTAGTGTTCCCGCGCATGTCAAGTCTACTATTCAAAGATTAGAGCCATCTGGTGACAGGGTAATAACGCTGGAGACACACGAGGTCTGCTATCTCTTCATAGTTATAGAATCATTTAATAGAATCAACAGTTGCCAATAGTTTGCAATTGGATAATCACATTATCTCGATTTTCGAGTTTATTTTTAATTTTAGGTGAAAATGTTACTGAACATTAATTGTAGAGATTCTCATGCTCAATCTATTCCACTCGAAATTTTTTGTTTAAATTGTATCTGAAGCTTGATAATTAAGAATCTAAAATCAGACTTTGCATAGATGGGGCGGAACTCCTGGAATTTTTACAGATATGGGACTTGTGGCAGTTGATAGAGCTCATCGATGACTATTTCAGGTATAACTTAATCAAGATCGTTGGAGCCGTTTTCGAGAAAATCGCGAAAAACCCTGTTTTTGACAACATTTTCGCCATTTTAGCCGCCATCTTGAATCGCATTTGATCTAAATTGTTCGTGTCGGATTGTCGAGTTGTTCGTGTCCTTATATTGTAAGGACCTTACGTTCCAAATTTCAAGTCATTCCGTTAATTGGGAGATGAGATATCGTGTACACACACACACACACACACACACACACAGACCAATACCCAAGAATCTGGTGTGGCGCACTCACACAACTTTCCTTGCCGTTATGAAAATTGATCACCTGACGCTAGTGTTCCCGCGCATCACAAGTCTACTATTCAAAGATTTGAGCCAGCTGGTGACAGGGCAATAACGCTGGAGACACACATGAGGTCTGCTATCTCTTCATAGTGAATGATGTAATAGAATCAACAATAATTTGCAATTGAATAATCACATTTTCCCGAATTTAAAGCTTATTTTCAATTTTTAGTTGAAAATGTTACTGAACATTAATTGTAGAGATTTTCATGCTCAATCTACTCCACTTGATTTTTTTTGTTTCAATTGTATCTGAAGCCTGATAATTGGGAATCTATCTGCATTGCTGGGGCGGAGCTCCTGAAATTTTTACAGATATGGGACTTGTGGCAGTTGATAGAGCTTATCGATGACTTTTTCAGGTATTACTTTAATCAAAATCGTTGGAGCCGTTTTCGAGAAAATCGCGAAAAACCCTGTTTTTGACAACATTTTCGCCATTTTAGCCGCCATCTTGAATCGCATTTGATCGAAATTGTTCGTGTCGGATCCTTATATTGTAAGGACCTTACGTTCCAAATTTCAAGTCATTTCGTTAATTGGGAGATGAGATATCGTGTACACAGACGCACATACACTCACACACACACACACACACACACACATACAGACCAATACCCAAAAACCACTTTTTTGGATTCAGGGGACCTTGAAACGTATAGAAATTGGGGTACCTCAATTTTTTTCGGAAAGCAATACTTTCCTTACCTATGGTAATAGGGCAAGGAAAGTAATGAAACGTATAGAAAACATGAAATTAGGGTACCTTAATTTTTTTGGAAAGCAATACTTTCCTTACCTATGGTAATAGGGCAAGGAAAGTAAAAACATGGAGGACGTTATTCTGGAAAGATGAAAATTTCCACCTCTTTGATTAACTTTCTTTAATGTGTAAGTTATTCAATATTCTTGAATATATTTTTTTAAATTATTGATTCTATTTGTTTCAACAGAGAGTGATCGTCTTCTACAATGATCTCAAAAACTGGTATAAGACCTGGAATGATGATACGAAACTTCGAGTCGAGTACATAAAAGTGTGGGCTTTATGAGAAATAGCTTTGTTTACGGGTATTTGATTATTAGCCTAATATTTGGTATCTATCTTGACTGCACCATGTTCACAATAATCATCATTGCATGTTGTATGACATAGATAACAGCAAAAACAGATTAATTATTATTATTATTATTAATGCACATTGCATTAGACTTGTATGTTGTAGTCAACAAACAACATGGATACTTAACTTTGATTTAGCAATCGATTTTTAACATTTTTCACTGGATTTCATCAAGTTTCTGAAAATTCAAATTCAATTGAATACGATTACTGACTTTCATTTTGTGGAGATAATGTGTGAAGACAATTAATAAAATTGTGAAAAATATAATATTATGATCTTACTATCGTATCTAATAAAGCTTTTAAGTGAAAAAACACTCACATTTTTTGATTTGTGGCAAAAATTGTGAGTGTTTTTCACTTAAAAGTTTTATTAAATACGATAGTAATAATAATAGTGAAAACAAGATGGATAACCAACAACGGATATTATGATCTTTCACAATTCGAAATAATATACCGTAGGTAGTGAAGACGATAATTTTATGGTCTTGTCATTGTATGGAAAAGTTTGATTGAAACGTTCTCCAAGAATCAAGCATTGAAGTTCAGTTTCATGTTAATAATCATTAGCCTATATATTTTACTTAGATCATTTGAATCTAGTGATATTTGGTAGTGAACAAACAGGACGAAATCGATCAAAAATTGATTATATCGAATGATAGTTGAATAATAGAGTAAAAGTTATTGGTAAAACAGTAGGCTATGTATGTCATTGTTCAATAGCTATTGAATTAAATACTGTTGCAATAGAACTTTATTATAAGTAATGAAGTAGTTCAATAGCGCTACTTGAATGTTTAATTATCATAAAAATTACTAGTACCTTTATCATATTTTTATGATATTCTTTTTTATAAGATTAAGCATGAATGGATTTTCGTAGAATTGATTAATGTATTATTTTAAAATAGAGATTAGTTCTCTTATTTTTGATGAAGGAGAATCCCTATATTAATAGAGACTATTATTGAAATACCACTATGATGTTGAATCCAGTCACATTTTATCGTCAGAAGTAAATGATCACTCGAAATAACTTCAAAAAATGATGAAATAAAAAAGAAAAGACTAAAAAATTGGGCGATTTGTATGAATGAAACGTAGAAACTTATGTCTTTGGAGACACCTGGGATTGAATTGTACTGTATGGATACCAAATGAATAATAAAGGATAAAAATATGTTTGTTGATGTACCTAGTGTGGTTTTACTGTGTAGCTTACATAAATACATAATGTAATTACTACTAGAAATTGATCTTTGATACCTGTACCATTTACTCTCTTTCTATAGAAAACAAGAGATCTCTTCAAAAGAGACGAATAGGCCTATGATTGTTAACATCGAGATAAAATGTATAACATGTATATTAGACCTACTTTCATTTTAAGATGTAAAAGTCCATGACATTCCTTTTTTCACATTATAAACTCATATGTACCCTTATCCTTATGTACCTTATTAAAAATCTACCAATAGATATGTTACTTTTTTGTATCTTTATTGGATTACTTGTAGTTAGCCATTGTCATTTAATTTACCAAGTTAATATATTTATCGTGAGAAAAGTTTTCTAGCTCATTTGCTATGTTGATAGTGTGTCGATTTGTATATTATAGAATCAACCAATACTTCGTAGATCAACTGAAAAGTTTCATTTATTTCCGTGAACCCTACTCAAAAATTTCTCATTAATTATTATCAGTAGATTTTCTCAACTGTAAAAATAACTTCTATTGTTGTAAAATTTAGATTATACCCCTTCTTTGAAAATTCGTGGCCCCGGAACCAAACATGGTAGAGTTCTGAGCGACCACTCAATTTATTGGAAATTTTATTATATTTTATTTTGTAGAGAATGCTTTTTCGCCACACTGCACAGAAAGCAGCTGTTTTCCAGTCCCTACATAGATCCGAAAGACATTGTTTGCAGCGACTCTCGTCTGACGTCAGAACAGGTTTCTTTCCGGCCTAGGCCGGAAAGAGTACCCTTTCCAGCCACTAACATGGAACTAAGAAAGGTGATAAAAAAACAGCTGATCAAAAAACTTTTCATTATTTGTGTTCATTTAAACATTTATAATGATATCATCTTATTGTCATTTGAAAGAATAAAAAAGTATAAACTCAACCTCCCACATAATTGAACACCATCTTTTAGGTTATTTAGACAAATCAGAATAAAAAATAAAAATACTTGGACAATTTCCTGATATTCAGATTACCTCAGATTTGCTAGAGCTATCACCTTCCACTTCTGCTTTCGGAAGTGCTTGGTAAACTATTATTTTATATATTGTTTATTTTTGTGTGTGGCGAAAAATAGCGTTCGCACCACGGGCAAAAATGTTTTTCCTGCTCTAGGTGCGAAATATACTATTTCTTGAATATAAAACACATTTTGTAGATCTGAAATGGAAAAATTAAAAAAAAAAACGAAATTTTGGGGGTCTTGGGGTGAAACCGCCCTCTGGCGTGTCAGCAAATTTCATATTCGAATTCAGCACCCCAAAAGCTGCCCATAAGTCAGGGCGTGATTCCTCACATCAAAAGAAGAAAAAAAAGTTTTAATATTAACATAGGTCCGAAAATGCTTGGTTACCAAGTTATTAGTTACAGGGTGGAAGATTTCGTCTGAATTTCTGTGCCCCTGCTACGGGTATTTGTCGGCTGTTAATTAGGGTGTACAATTTAACGTACTTTTTGTAAAATGAACTGACAAATTGATACTGTCTCTAGACCTTTGGGTACAGTATAATTTTCAAGATATGTGGCGAAATACATGAAAATTGGTCCCGAAAAACAAGTTCCTTCAAGGTTTGAAGCAGATTACTATGTTGAATGTACAATAAACACAAAATACTTTTTTACAGAACTTGTAGAAAATTTTGAAGAGAAGATATCTTTCTCTTACATATCTATATATATAAAAGCGAAATGGCACTCACTGACTGACTGACTGACTGACTCACTCACTCACTCACTCACTCACTCGCAGAACTAAAAATCTACCGGACCAAAAACGTTCAAATTTGGTAGGTATGTTCAGTTGGCCCTTTAGAGGCGCACTAAGAAATCTTTTGACAATATTTTAACTCTAAGGGTGGTTTTTAAGGTTAGGTTTCTAGATTTAAAATAACATAGATAGTTTACTTGACTAAAATTATAACCAATTAAAATCCTATCATTTATAAATCAATATTATTATTGCAAGTAATATAATCTCTTAGATAGGAAGATGAGCTCAAGTAGAACACCGAAGGTTAATAATAGAAATGTATACATAGCGGGAGTATTACGCGTTCCCAAAACCAAAATTCAAAAACACCAAAACCAAAAACCCCAGTTCTTCAACTACTTAGCCGAAAAAGTTGCTCAACTACAAAGTAGCCACACTAATTTAAAAACCAATTAGAAGTAACTCTAAAACGTCTGAGGAAGAAAGGTTAGGGATGGTAGAAGAAATTAAATCTTGGAACTGATTATAAAATTACAGATGAAGACCATAAAAAAATACTAAATCTAAAAATCAATGTAGTCTTATGTCGGAGGAAATAAAGAAACTAAAATCTAAATTTGATAATACTAAATGTATGATAGAACCTCCGTCCAAATGCAAAAAAATAGAATCTAACCTAAATGATGGGAAATGCTCTGAAAAATGGTCGAAATAAACGTACAATGAGGTTTTGAAGACAGCAACCAAAAATATAGCTGAGGGAAATAAAGATAGGAAAGGGAGAGTTCTGCTACTGATGTCCAGTCATGGACGTGATTGCAGTGATCCCTTGATAAAAGATTAAAAAAATAATTTGATGTCCATGTTTTTTTCAAGCCAAGTGCATCAATTAATGCAGTTGTAGAGTCAGCTAGGAACAAACTAAAGACTTTGATGAAAATGACTATCTAATTGTACTGGTGGATCAAATAATATAAATGAACCTAACTTGAATCATCTTCCTCAAGTAACAGAAAAATCAAGGCAATTGTGCCACTCAGCAAAAAACAAACTTAATAATAAGTACTATTCCTAATAGGTTTGATAGGCCAATTAAATGAAGCAATCAATTTGACAAACAAAATCAATCCATAATACAATCAACAGCCTAAAAAATAAGAATTCTAAACAACTGGGGATTTGTTTTCTAAATGAAAGGCTGAAAAGACATAACTTCACTAATCATGGGTTGCATCTAAATCGATCCTCTGGTTTAAAAACAGTCAAAAAAACAAATAACGATTTCTCAGTAAATTGGCTCAAAACAGGGAAAGGGAAATAGCTACAAATGCTAGAGATAGAGTAGCACAAGATGGTAAGGTTTTTAGTATTTATCATCAAAATATTCAGTATCTTCGCAACAAAATTGACAGATTAGAAGTATTTCTTAAACAGGAGGATCCTGACATTGTTATTTTCACAGAGCATGGCTTAAAAATAAAGGAAATGATTCAAGTTAGGATTCCAGGCTATTCACTGAGATCAGAGTTTTGTAGAATAGCTCATAGAAGTGGTGGTGTATGTTGCCGTGCTACCAATTTTTCCTTAATCGGCTGGATAGCATTTAACACCTATTAACCTAAGGATAGTTGTCGGCTCCAATGTAATAGATTCTTGATAAACTATGAATGGATCTATCGCCTATGAATGAGAAATCCAGTTTTCAGAGCAAATGAACTTATAATCTTCAGATGAATTCTGCAAAATATTATACAAATAGACAAAGAATTATATCTTATAAGCCTAAGTTCTAGAGTTACTACGAACTAAAATACTTATCTAGTTTACAGTTGAAAAACAGGGCTATTGGCTTGTATACACACAAACAAAATATAAACAAAATAGAACACTATAAACTGTTTAAAACTCAATTAAAACATTAATAAATTCACTTAAATGAAAATTATTCAGAGAGTAAAAATTTACAACACACAACAGCCAGCCATGTTTCTAGAGAAGAAAGAACAGGAAAACCTAAGTTACAAGTCACAGAGCAAAGCCTTGTTCAGTGTCGATTTTACAGACACGTCACCAAAAAAATTATAAATTACAAGTTTAGAATTCACATTTTATATTTGTTCTCAATAAAACTTTATTTTGAAACTATTATTTCAAACTTTCATATATCATCTCTATTTAACTAAACCATTTATCTTTTTAATTCTGTCAACCCAGCCTCGGTGACACCATGGAACAATGCAACAATCATTTACGATAATAAATTCTCCGTCAAAAAGTTTGTCCGTCTATCGATAACTCTGATATTTACTATAAAGTTTCATAGATCTCGAATTGAAGATTCGATTCCAATGTGAGAAAAAATGTAATATTACAAATACCCCCCTCTTGACATAAAAAAATTTTACTGTTTGAAAATTTAAAGAAAAAAATTACATTGACCCTAATGAAAATTTTGAATTGTAAATTCGAGAACAGTAACAATTTTTCTATAAAAACATTACATGTTGTCCTATAATTTGAAAATTATTATAAAAATTCATCAATAGCATTTGTTATATGTTTCCAAACAATATTTCAAAGTATAGAATATCAATATTACTTTTGATTTAGCTTTATAATTTAAAGGAAAATATCTCAACAGAAAGTTTAATATGTAAAGAATAGTTTTTTGAAATTGCACATAAATTTAATAGATAGAAAATTTAATTTTTATTGCATAAAAAAAATTAGTATGTTGAATGAAAAAATGTATTATTATTATTTTTTTTTAATGAATTGATGAATTGTTACATTTATTTTCACATAAAATTTCAATAATCAAAAATTTTCATTTCTTTCACTATTGACACGGTTGATTTTATCAATGCACATTTTGGAAACAGTCCGTTAAGGCACTCAGTATGATTTTCAGTTAAGTGTGACTCCAATGTGATGACATCAGTGTTGGGCTGATCTGGATACACGTAGTGTTGGGCTGATACTTGTAGTCGACTGATGCATATCAAACTCGATACAGGTGACATCTCAGTTAGCATTGCCTCATGCTTGTAGTAGACGGCTGCATACCAAACTCGATACAGGTGACATCTCAGTTAGCATTGCTTCATGCTTGTAGTAGACGGCTGCATACCAAACTCGATACAGGTACATCTCAGTTAGCATTGCCTCATGCTTGTAGTAGACGGCTGCATACCAAACTCGATACAGAGTCACGTAAATTTTGTATCATATTTGTAATTATACAATGTACATTTCAGGCTTGAAATGACAATGTAATTCGTTTTTTGGAAAAGAGATAGACGCTGCATACAGGATTAATTTAGGTGAGGATTAATTTAGGTAAGGTTTGGTTTTTTGATACTTTCAGTGTTCAAGGTTTAGAGTTCTGCATACAGGAATAATTTAGGAGAGGATTTTTTTTAATCAATTCTTTCATGATACTGTGACTGTTATTCTGAATTCAAAGTTGCGAACGTGAACATGGATGACAATTACCTCCAGGTAATGTAGTAGTGTTGAAGTTTGAGATACAAAGTCAGCAATAAGCGTTGGCATTGTTATTAGCGTATGCTTTGGTGTCGGCATTGGCATTGGCTTAGATATTGGCATTGCATCAGCATTGGCGCAGGCATTGGCATTGGCGCAGGCATCGGCGTAGATTTTGGCGTTGGCATCAGCACAGGCATCGGCGTAGATTTTGGTGTAGTTATTGGTGTTGATATTGGTGTTGACATTGGAGTAGTTATTAGTGTAGGCATCAGCATAGATTTTGGCATTGGCATTGGCGCAGGCATCGGCATAGATTTTGGCGTAGTTATCAGCACAGGCATCGGCGTAGATATTGGCGTTGGCATCAGCATTGGCGCAGGCATTGGCATCGGCGCAGGCATCGGCGTAGATATTGGCGTTGGCATCAGCATTGGCGCAGGCATTGGCATTGGCGCAGGCATCGGCGTAGATTTTGGCGTGGTTATTGGTGTTGATATTGGCGTAGTTATTAGTGTAGGCCGCAGCGTAGATTTTGGCGTAGTTATTGGTGTTGATATTGGCATAGTTATTAGTGTAGGCATCAGCGTAGATATTGGCGTAGTTATGTCACACTAGTTCGAAAATCACCCAAATGTTCTTAACACTATTCATGGCGTTCACTTGTTGCTGATTTCGAGACTCACATGATAACTATTTCAATGTTAATGTCTGTGCTGTACCTGTTATCTTAAAATGCTTATAAACTAAGAAGAAAATCTTGATTAGGCTATCAATACAATCTAATACACATGATAATTATTTTTAAGTATATATAAAATTGAAATTTGTTAACATCCTATTATACAGTCAGCAATACATAAATTGTGAAATATGGAGATATCAATTACACAAATTATTATTAACAATTTTACAGATTATTATTAACAAATTTTCACTAAAAAAAATTTCATTTCCATCTATTCACTGTTCAAATATCAAAATTTAATCCATTCTTCAAAACAGAAATAGAATTTCATAACATCCTGTATCATTATCAAAATTGTAAAAAACATCAGATCATCACAACAAAAATTAATTTCAATATATATTTCAATAATTTCAGACAATTGGTCTTCTATTCACAATCATTTCATAATATATCTGCATTTCATTATCATTTAGTATAACATTTCATTTATAACATTTATAGCAAGTTCATTTCACATTTATGATTTATCATTCAGGGTCTCAAAATTATTTAGTTTTAATTTTGTGTTCAAAAATTGTATAAAAAGCAAATTATTTAATATTTTAAATCATCGTTTGTCGGATACTATAGTTTATTTCGACTTTTCAATGTTCTGAACACAAGCTACATTTCATGACAAAACTTTACTATCAATCATTAAACAAGAAATCATTCAAAACATCAATAATATTTTGCTTCAAAGGCAATCAATATTCATAATTAATCATCATTTTGCATCTATGGCAATCAACATTATTAATCATTATTTTGCATCTATGGCAATCAACATAAGTAATCAACACAAAAAATATTATCTCATTACTGCCTCTCTAAGTCATAACCTCTGTTATTCCTTCTTTAGGCAATAATGGGTTTCCATCTCAAAAAACAATCACATACCAGCAAAATTCTAATCAACAAACCCCACTAAAAATTCTACATACATTCCAGCATCCATTTCAAACGATAATCAATCATATCAAAATTTATAGAACAAACAGTTTTAAAAATTTTGAAAAAGATATCAATTACAAAACACTTTAGAAAAATTTTAGCCTAACTCATTTCAATTGATAATATAACACAACGTTTTTATTCAATGAAAACATTATTATCCAAGTTAACTTTCATTAATACATCACATATATATGGCTACAGAATTCATTAATACTTTCAAATTTTGAAGTTTATTTATTATAACAAAAGAATTTATAATTTAAAGACTGTATAATAAGTACAAACATTTCGAGATTATAATACAAAGATGATCAAGATGAATAATGGGTAAATAAGTTCCCTAAAAAATACAAAAAAGAGAAAAAGAAAACTGGGTAAATAAATTCCCTAAAACAACATACATTTCAAAATAAGTGATACATGATGAAAAAATATGTCACAAGCACACAATTCTTTACACTACAATGGATAGATTTTAGAAAAGTTAAGTTTTATCAACAATTTAAAGATTAGGAAAATAAGCTACTATTTTAACTTCTAATATTATTTCAGAAGAATACAAATTTAAATGACTATGGACAAGATTGGTTAAGATATGCATCATAGAAGAATTTACTGAACATTACACAAAGACAGGAAAGAATTGAAATTTGAAAAGATTAAGGGCCAAGAAAAATAGGCTACAGGAAAGAAAAAAGACACAATTATGGACTCTTACCATACACTGCGTAGCGATTATGCTATTCTGAATCCCGGCATAACACAGGATTCCTAATCATTGTGTGTTGGGGAATACCCTTTCATCATGTGATTCATTGTCATCATCTTGTAAATAAGCAACTTGAAACAACCTTTGAATACTAATACATCAATGGAAACTTTGTGTTTTGTTTTCTTCAAGAACATAATTTTATTCATGGGTTCATTTGTTTCAACAAAGCCATTTTGCTTACAAAAGTTAGTCATGTTCACTTGAGAATGCATTGCATACACCTTTTCAATTCTTAGTTGAAAGTTGAACTCATCAACTTGACTCAAAGCAACATTCATTTTGTTTACATTGTTCCTAACCTCCACAGAAACCTGTCTCATGTAATCATTCACTTTATTTATAGTTTTCCTAACCTTCAATGTAGCAATATTACTTTCATGATAGTTGACTTTCAGTGAAGACAACTCCCTACCTACTTCTTTACTCAATTCTACTATCTCATTAGGGTTGACTTTTTCAACAACAGTAACTAGGCCTACATTGTCAGAAACTTGAATGAGTTGATCCTGTATCTTAACACTACTATTATCCTGCTTCAATTTGTTTTCATCTTCATGATAATCACTCAATGTTTCATGTGCATTTTTCAATAGAAGGTTTATACTAACCTGCTCTAGTCTAATGCTAGTACATTCTTGCTTCATATCATCAAACCTAGCATTTTGATTTTTAAACATTTGGTCTAACTTAGCATTTTGCTTATCAAACTTAGCATTTTGCTCATCAAACTTAGCATTTTGCTCATCAAATCTAGCATTTAGCTCATCAAACCTAGCATTTTGCTCATCAAACCTTTGTGTTAGGAATGCTATAAGATTCAGATCATTTTTAATGTTTGCCATTTTGTAATATGCACTGATATCTATTCATTAAAACTTGATCTCTCTTGAACCGATTTCCCACTCAGCAACAAACCATTCATAACCTATCAAGATATCTATCCTACTAATAATTTTTTATAACCAGGGATATATTTTGTAGTTTGAGTCCCACACCAGGGCGTACCATTTGCCGTGCTACCAATTTTTCCTTAATCGGCTGGATAGCATTTAACACCTATTAACCTAAGGATAGTTATCGGCTCCAATGTAATAGATTCTTGATAAACTATGAATGGATCTATCACCTATGAATGAGAAATCCAGTTTTCAGAGCAAATGAACTTATAATCTTCAGATGAATTGTTGCAAAATATTATACAAATAGACAAAGAATTATATCTTATAAGCCTAAGTTCTAGAGTTACTACGAACTAAAATACTTATCTAGTTTACAGTTGAAAAACAGTGGCTATTGGCTTGTATACACACAAAACAAATATATAAACAAAATAGAACACTATAAACTGTTTAAAACTCAATTTAAAACATTAATAAATTCACTTAAATGAAAATTATTCAGAGAGTAAAAATTTACAACACACAACAGCCAGCCATGTTTCTAGAGAAGAAAGAACAGGAAAAACCTAAGTTACAAGTCACAGAGCAAAGCCTTGTTCAGTGTCGATTTTACAGACACGTCACCAAAAAAATTATAAATTACAAGTTTAGAATTCACATTTTATATTTGTTCTCAATAAAACTTTATTTTGAAACTATTATTTCAAACTTTCATATATCATCTCTATTTAACTAAACCATTTATCTTTTTAATTCTGTCAACCCAGCCTCGGTGACACCATGGAACAATGCAACAATCATTTACGATAATAAATTCTCCGTCAAAAAGTTTGTCCATCTATCGATAACTCTGATATTTACTATAAAGTTTCATAGATCTCGAATTGAAGATTCGATTCCAATGTGAGAAAAAATGTAATATTACAATGTATATTCACTAGCAATGCTAAACATACCCAAACTTATGAACTGGATTTTGTTAAGAGATTTTCTGTTGAGATGGATTTAGAGGTGACAGGACTAAGGTTAAAAATTGATGATCGATTCGAGGTAGCAGTGTTAGGTATCTATAGGTCACCAAATGGAGACTGGCAAAAATTTTGTGAGCTGCTCTATACACTTTTGGAGATTACAACCACTCGTTTCACAAATGTTATAGTAGTAGGAGATTTCAATACCGATTTTGCCAGGCAGGATAAAATGACAGAGGATATTAGAGATATTATCAATATGAATAATTTAGAAATTAAGGTCCACGAATATACAAGAGTAACTCGAACTTCACAGACAATTATTGATAATATCCTCACAAATATAGAAGGTTGTAATGTCAGGTTAGGTAGCTCAGATCTATCAGATCATAACTATCAAATTTTAGATGTTAAGTTGCAGGGCCAGAATCCAAGCAGAAAAAAAACTTTTGTGAAAGAAATTCAGCAATATGAGCTAGGAAATATAAATTGTTTGAAGCAGGAACTGCTTCAAGAAAATTGGAGTAGTGTTTATAACAGTTGTAACCTAAATTACAAATATAAGCAATTCATTGATACTCTAAGATTTCACATTAGTGTATGCTGTCCGATAAAATAAGTCAAAGTAAAAAGTAAATTAAACAAAGTAGATGAATGGATAACTGAAGATATTCTTACTCAAAGAAATATTGTTAGGGAAGCTTATGAGGAATTTAAATTAGTGAGGGATGTTCCGAGTGAGGTCAAATACAAATGTCTAAAGAAAAACTATGCAAAAGAAGTGAGGAAAGCTAAGTGTAAGAAAACAGCTGAAATATTAACAACTAGTACCAATTTTAACTCTGCTGTTTGGGAGGTAATTAATAGAAATAGGAGAGCAGCTCAAAAAGATACAGTTACTAATGTCCCTAGGATAATCGATGAACATGGAAATTATATGGATGATAGTGTAGACATTTGTAACTTTTTCAATAAATATTATCAACAGGTTGCATAAATCTCCAAAAGTCACTGAACACTAATACTTATAATACAACTACATTAAATGCTGAGCCAATTGAAAAGGTATTTAAATTTCATCCATTATCAAGAGATGAGTTGTCAAGAATAATAAAAAATTTGAATAACAAAAAAACAGTAGGATTGGATGGGGTCTCAAGCAAAATTTTAAAAGAATGTGAAAATGAATTACTGGACCCTTTATTGCATCTCCTTAATACTTCACTAGAGCAGGGTATTTTCCCTGATGATCTGAAACAAGGAAAAATTTTGCCAATTTTCAAGAGCGGTGATTCTGAAAGAGTTGAAAATTATAGACCATTAGTATTCTAAATGTAATAAGTAAATTTTTGAAAGAGTAGTTTTAAATAGGTTATTGATGCACCTGGAAGAATTAATTTCATATGTGATGAACAGCATGGGTTCCAGAAAGGGAAATCTACTAAGACTGCAATAGTATCCCTTGTTGAAAGACTAATAGATATAATAGATTCAGGTGAGAAGGCAGCCGCAATATTTCTTGATTTATCCAAAGCTTTTGATTGTGTGAACCATAGAATATTATTGGAAATACTAAAAACTGTAGGTGTGAATGGTATAGAACTAAAATGGTTTGAATCATATCTCATAGGTAGAAACCAGTGTGTTGAGCTTACCAAGGTGGATGGGAATGAAATAGTAAAAATAAATCTCAAAAACTGGAGGTCCAGGCTGGAGTACCTCAAGGCTCAATTCTGGGTCCCTTACTGTTTCTGTTGTATGTGAACCAATTACCAAAAGAGTTAAAAGATCACAGAGCTCTGTTGTTTGCTGATGACACATCGCTTATCTTTAACAATTATTTATTAGATAGTCTAGAAATAAATGCTTTTACTGGAGTACAGTCAATTGTCCAATTCTTGAAGCAAAGGCAATTAACAATAAATAGTAAGAAATGTCAATTCCTACAATTCAAAAGTAATATAATTCAGTAGAGGATAGAGAAATAAATGTGTTTGTAGAGGAAAATGAATTAGACCAAGAAGAGAAAGTAGCATTCTTGGGAATTTTATTGGACAGGAAATTAACATGGCATCCTTACATTGAGAGGATATGTAATAAGATATCATCTGGGGTATTTGTCCTGCGGCAGCTTGCTAGGCTGAATGATAAAAACTACTGTTAACTGCTTACCATGGACTTATACTATCTCATATTAGGTATGCTATTTTAGTATGGGGTAATTCATCTCAACAAAATATGGACAGAGTGTTTAAGATTCAAAAGAAGGCACTCAGATGTATAGAGAAAGTGAATAGGTTAGACTCTTGTAGGCCTTTATTTAAAAAGCTTGGTCTATTAACTGTGCCATCTTTGTATGTATATGAAGTTGTAATGCATGTGAAAACGAGTGGTGTGATCCAGAATTCAGATGTTCATGAGTATAATACGCGAAACAGAGCAGATTATCATATAATGGGTCACAATAGTAGGTTATTTGAACAAAAACCAGATTATATTGGTAGGAAATTTTATAACAAGCTACCTCAAATCTTGAAAAGTAATGATGATTTGAAGATTTTCAAAAAACAAATGAAAAAATATTTAGTTGATAAAGCTTTTTATAGTGTACAAGAATTCCTTTCAAACCTAAACTAGGTTGAACTACTTAGTGTTAGAATTATTACATGGTAATGGTATGTAATAACATGACTTGTCTTATACTCCATGACTGGAGTCTTTAGGACGTAATCTTAAAAAAAAAAAATATAAAAAATCTTATTGTCATTTGAAAGAATAAAAAAGTAAAAACTCAACTCCACATAATTGAAACATCATCTTTTAGGTATTTAGACAAATCAGAATAAAAATAAAAATACTTGGACAATTTCCTGATACTCAGATTACCTCAGATTTGCTAGAGCTATGACCTTCCACTTCTGCTTTCGGAAGTGCTTGGTAAACTATTATTTTATATATTGTTTATTCGCACCACGGGCAAAAATGTTTTTCCTGCTCTAGGTGCGAAATATACTATTTCTTGAATAGAAAACACATTTTGTAGATCTGAAATGGAAAAATTAAAAAAACCGAAATTTTGGGGGTCTTGGGGGTGAAACCCCCGTGGCGTGTCAGTAAATTTCATATTCGAATTCAGCACCCCAAAATACATACAGGGTGTTCTGGACAAAGGTGCCCATAAGTCAGGGCGTGATTCCTCACATCAAAAGAAGAAAAAAAAGTTCTAATATTAACATAGGTCCGAAAATGCTTGGTTACCAAGTTATTAGTTACAGGGTGGAAATTTCGTCTGAATTCTGTGCCCCTGCTACGGGTATTTGTCGGCTGTTAATTAGGTGTACAATTTAGCGTACTTTTTGTGTGAAATGAAATGACAAATGATACGGTCTCTAGACCTTTGGGTACAGTTAATTTTCAAGATTTGTGGCGAAATACATGAAAATTGGTCCCGAAAAACAAGTTCCTTCAAGGATGAAGCAGATTTACTATGTCAAATGTACAATAAACACAAATACTTTTTTACAGAACTTGTAGAAAATTTAATTTTGAAGAGAAAGATATCTTTCTCTTACATATATGTAGAATAAGTCTATAACAGACAAACGCTACTTTGAAGAAGTAATTGTATTAATTTCATACAAAACGCATGAAAAATAGACGAAATCTGTTAAGCTCTCAATTTGTCATGCGTTTTGTATTACTTTTTCAAAGTAGCGTTTGTCTATTATAGACTTATTCTACATCTTCTCTTCAAAATTAAATTTCCTACAAGTTCTGTAAAAAAATATTCTTTGTTTATTGTACATTTAACATAGTAAATCTGCTTCAAACCTTAAAGGAGTTTGTTTTTCGGGACCAAGTTCGCGTATTTCGTCACATATCTTAAAAATTACTGTAGCTAAAAGTCTAGAAACATGGTATTAGGAAGAGGGATGTAAAACTCAGAAATATATAAGTTATTGTTCCACTGGAGAACGAGGAAGAGATTATTACTACCGACAGTATTTATGTATTTATTTATTTAGTATTTTGTATTCGTATTTTTTGTAAGGCATAAGGGATCAAGTAAAACAATTATTTATACATATGATAGGATTGATAATGTAGAGGTAGAATTAAATTAGATCCAGTGTCTTCCTGACATACCTCTCAAAGGTAGGTAATGTTTAAATGGTCAAATTTTCCTTTGCTGGGTCTACTGAAAAGAGTTTCTAGATCTACTGGAAGATGACAGTCTTTGAAGGAAACGCTTTTGGTATGTAAAGCAATTATTTTAGTTTTTCAACTTTTTAATACCGCACAATACTGCATAAACTCAACAATAGTCATCTATTGGAATATGTATTCATAGTGATTAAATGTTGCATCAAATTGGATCAACGTGTTACTATTCCATACATACAATAAAAAATGATCAGTTTCGAATTGTAGATACAAAAATAGAGTCAATAACGTGCTGATTCCTATTATGATAAAATCTGGGTGATGAAACAATAGAATAGAATCAAACAAAAGCATGCGACTGTAGTATGTATGAAGTTCTGTAGCCCAATACGTAAACTTGAACCTAATGATATGTTAAGGTCTTAAATAAGCACATATCTGTACTTATTTGTACTTATAGTACATTCTAGTAGGTGGTCCTATATTAGCAATGAATTTGCTATATCTTATATCATCACAAATATGCACAATAATATCAAAAATGAATATAATTAAAATATAATAGTCGACATACTGTAGAGCTGTAACGTTTTCAAAAAATGATGAAGACATCATAGCTCGTTCATGAAGAAAATGAGCTACCATATATAATATAGTACTGTACTATAGTACACTGTATAAAAACATAATTTTCATTTACTATTGTATTACTTTTCAACTTTTATTTCGTTAAATTTGACACCTCCATCCTACCAAGGTCAATGCCGATCGCTGCAAATAGTTACAGGAAAAGAGTCCCTGAAAGAACCAATAACAATATCGTCTACAAGGAAAGTGCAATAACAAATTTTCTGAACAGTTTTTTCCATTTCTGTAATAATCTTCAAGTTTCCTTATATACTGAGATGCTTGAGGTCAGCTTGAATACTCTACACATGGGCAGTCCAACTGTAGGATCGAGTGTTACATCACAATAAAAACGACGTTCATTCAATGCTGGCGTATTAAATCACTCATTCATAGAATTTTCTCCTCACTATGTGACTACTATGTTTCTTTTGAATTTTTCAAAGTCTGATGAAAACCATTTTTTCTTAAACACAGACTCATATTTATCAACATAACTCTAATATAATAGTACTCATATTAATAAAATGAGTAATTTTATATTAGTCTATTAATAAATATGAGTACTATTATTTAGTACTCATGAGTGTAATAAAAAAAGTCAATTCGAAAAGCAAATAGGTAGGTTCGGGACTGTATTTTCAAATAATCAGCACTTTCCAATTTAAAACACTTTAAAGCCCTGCAGTAGGTCTATAACAAAAATTAATTGTTCAATCAGGTACTAAGAGAGAATCTCATTAAAATATAATGACAAACTTTGATTAGCCTATATAATTATCTGTAAAGAGAATAAAATAAAATAAATTTTCCAATACAATTAAATGAAAAGAGATTGGAAATATAATGAAGCTCCTTATAGTTCAAATTTCCTATACTAATAAGCACAAACATTGTTGAAGTCTTCTATATTAAGGTAATGGATAAAAAATATATTGTTAATTTAACACGTCTAGAATTAACAAATTACATTTAATTAATTACCGTACCTTGAAGTTGTTATATTTTTACAGTATCAACACCCGATTTGTAAGGGTTTTTGCCAATAATGTGCTGAGGTACTACTTATGTGCTTGTGCATTGTTTTTCTCTTTACCGTAATCTGCAAATACTCTTGTCGCCTATGTATCTGTATAAAACTAACAGCAAAAAACATTGAACTAGTTCTCGTTCATTGTATAAGTAAATGATGCTGAGAAGATCTAAGTAGGCAATCTACAATTGATGAGTTATTTCTGTATCCTTCTAATATGGAGTGAATACCGTACCAGGAAAACAAGCAGTCTGTTTGTATCTCGGACCTAGACACTAATAATAAATAATATAATAGGGCAGGTTTACATCAAACATCACATCACATCAAAATGTAATCTAAATTGGGAGAGAAATAATACAAGGAGTACCTTAGTTTCTCTCTCCGATCATTCCTCTCTTGTAAAAATAATAAATGATGCATCATATTATATTCATATCAAACTGTTGTGTATACAGTTAACATTGCCACACAAATTAAGCTCAGGAGAAATTGCTAGGAATATGTTTGATAAGCCTACTTATTAACTGCACTGAGTATCCAGTTTTCCTCGTTTTTCAGAAACTTTTAGTTCTCAAGATCTGGTAGATATGCTACTTGGAATATCAAGGTGAAATCATAGTGTAAATCCTATTTGGAATAGCCATACTGAATATGATGTCGGTTAGTTAAAGCATCATGCCTTTATAGAGACTGTCGAAATGAGTATAAACTTACTGCACAGCTATTAAAAACCTCTTGATTTTAAGATGTGAAAAATAAGAACGATTAGTGTATTGTGACATGAAGTTTCAGCCGTCATGAGATCTGTAATACTACAGCTACCTTCTACTGATTTAGGAGGAAAAACTGGAACTTTAGGAGAAAACTTGGAAATTTTCAGGAGCAGTAACAATCAATGAAAGTTTATTATTCATAAATTTGTTTTTTTATCAACTCCAATAAACCCATATAGGATACGTAGATGATATAGATTATTCATATTATTCTCCAATATAAAAAATATATTAATCTCTGTACCCTTTTAAATTATTTTGTCACAATTATTATTATATTTTTATTCATATTAAAAGTAGCCCTGAAGAAAAAAGACAATAAAATGGCGTATCCTCCAATAATATTCAGTTCAATGACATATAAATTAATCAACTAGGAAAAAAACGATTTTGAATATTTATTTCTGCGAACCGCAGGTAAGATAGTTCATATTCCAAGCACAACCAACGTGAACGTGAAGTCTTGCAAAATTATAGTAGGTACCTACATTGGAAACCGGATTGAGAAGCTCACAGACAGTAGTTATAACTGTAGTTATGATTATATATAGTACCTATGTGAGTTTCTTATCCATCATCCAGGAAAGTTAACATTCAGTCTGCATTGGTCGGTCGTACCTGTGATACCTTGGTGACTTCATGATGTTACATATCGCAAATTTCAGAGTTTACTTATTATTCATAAAAACTTTTTGTTCAATAGTTATTACTGGAGAAATAGTAGGTGCTTATGAAGTTCCTCCTGCTATTATCGTACCACTAAAGCCTGTTGGTTTCACGGTATCCGTTCCAGGTAAAAACATTATATTATTATTTGGAGTATGTTTATTCATATGTCGTTTTAGAATATCAATTTATTCAATTTTGCCCACTTTAAGCATTGTGTATCATTTTAAATTGATTTTATTCCACTTTGAAATGTTCTAAAGTGCATTTGTCAATGTGTTTGAAGAATTTATTCAATTATTTGAAAGTGATTTCAAATTATTTTCAATTCAGTTTCAAAATAACAATTTTGCTTACAAAGAATTGTAAATCTTTGCAAAGTCATTTGAAATGATTTGAAATCACTTTAGAAAGTATTAAAAACTTTATTCAATTGATTATTCTGCTGCTTGAAGAGATGGTTCAAGTCCGTCTTGAAATAAATTAAAATAAATTATCTGATTTTCACAAAACAATTCAACTACAGCACATACACACTTCAATATTATCTCTTCACCATATGAAAAGTTGTTTTCCATCTCTAAAGTTGAAAAATAGCGACAGTTTACGGCAACAAATAGACTGCGGTCAATTTATTTTTTACTTTATTAGTGGTCGTCTGTTGAGTGGATATCCCGTTGGACTTGATTTCTGAATGAGGCTATGGCCTGGATTTTATTCAGGTTTTAGTCATGAATTTACGCATCTAAAATCTCTGTAAGAACTTTTTTGTATCTTCAAAATGACAAAACATATTTAGAACAATAGGAATATTTGTTTCATATTCTGTCAATGTGATTAAAACATAATTTGTGATTCACATACCGTACTGTATGTGAAAATCACATAGTATTCAATAATGTAGGAAGACGATTTGACCAATCTATAAAGTACTACTGTAGGGGCTTGTTTATATAATAAAGGCTACTACAAATAAAATACCTAATAATGTATTGTTTCGTTTTTTTGTATGTGTGTATGTTTGAACTTTTTAACATCAAAATGAACTTTATTCCGAAGTGAAAAGTGTAAATTTAAAGTATTTTGTGCTCACTATAACCTTATAGTGTTCGGTTTCCCATCAGGGAACTTTGGACTATACACGGCGAGGTGGAACTACCCTTGGGTCTCCCCACCATTCAAAGCCATACGCTATTAATAATATACTCTTAATAATATTACTAATACTGTGCGTTCTATTAATTATAATACACAGCATGTACAGACTACAGTAACTATATTACCCAAATAGTTACTGTAGTACAGATTGGCTAAATAGTTCATTTAGATATGAATAATGCAATATGGGATCCAATGAAAAATAAATGTTTAACATTACTAAGTATATAGAATGTGGATTATTGACCCATGACATATTTTTGCCTCTGTTTCACCTGTTTTAATTTCCAGTTTTTCAAATATACCAAATGATATTCCTTAAATATCACGAATAGATTCTATATCTTTTTCAGCAAAGTAATGTATACTTTAGTAATGTACTTCTAAGGTTGATTATTAAGTTTAGTTTATTCAGTTACTCATTTAGTATTGTTTCATATGTGAGTAACTACCATATGTACCTTTGTTATACCTAGTACCGGTCGCACAAAAGGCGGTTAAGTTTTAACCGTGATCAATTTCACGAGAACCAATCAGAGAAGCCGTCTTTTCTGAAAGGCCTTCTCTGATTGGTTCTCATGGAATTAAACACGGTTAAAATTAGGCTATCAAACATCGGATAACAGAGAGTTAATTTTAACTGTGTCTTTTAATCTAGCATCGAGTCAAACTCTCCATTCTCTTGAGTTCTCCGATTAGGTGGTAATTGAAAAGTAAAATAATTAGGCTACGTACAAATTTATATACTTATTGTCTCAAATTATTTTTGTAGGAACCTTGACACATTTAAATTGAGTTATTGTTAAACCAACATAATATCTTGCAGAAAGACAAGACAAGGCAAGATAACTTAATATAATAGTAAAATAAACAACATGAATAGTATAGACAAAATTAGACGAGTAAGAAAGACTACATGTTTTTATTCAATTATCGATTACGGCCGAAATATTTATTCGTACTAATGAATGTACAATCTTGCCATTTGAGAACCATTAATAATATTTATAACTTTTTGACACTACCAACTTCATATTATAGATGGAGGATGGTTCCTCCTACACAGAAAGTTTTTTCTAATAACATAAAAAGATAATGCATTTTATTGATGTACCTAAAATATGTGAAACTAATCTTCGACAGGATTTGGAGAACCAACATCGACAAGTACGACCACTACAACAACTACAACCACCAGAAAACCACCTCCTCGTCCTACCACCAGGCCCCACCGCCGTCAGTGACTGACTTTATTGACATTCGCAATCCCGGAGCTGGCCCGTGTAAACTAGGCATCACTACAGTGAATGGGGAGAAAGCTTGCCAAGGCTACTTGATATTCGATTCGGATTTCTCACAAGAAATCGGAAGAAATTGGACGAAGGAAGTTCACTTCAATAGAGATGTGAGAATTGATAAATGTATAGAACATGCTAGAAAGTAATTTCTGAATTAACGTCGAGCGCTTAGCTCTAGGGACAAACTAATTCCGCTAGATCGCTCCAGCTGTACTATTCACTTGCTGCCCGAGCATAGCAGGCGTAAAACCGTGCTTTAAAGGTAAATACCAGCGGCTATTATTGTGTCTATAAAAGAAGTTTAAGCATCAACTTTATTTTTTTACAAGAACAGCGCTACAAGTTGCTATGAATTTGAAGTCTATAGAACGAACATTAAATGTGAAAAAGGAATTAAAATGAATAAAAATTTAATTTTTTTCTTTTTTTTCAATTTTCAAAAACAAAGTTGACATATTTTTGCTATATTGAAAAGGAGACTTGCATATTTTTCTCAAATTTTTCTGACCAGTAGTTTTTGTAGGGTATGTGTACCTTCTGCCTCAAGAAAGTGACTTTTGAAGCCCTATTGTTAGCTAACAGAAGCTGATGAAAATATTTCAATTGCATAGATTATGTCCTAAGAACCTGTCCAATAGATTAGAAAAATAAAAAAAAAATGAAAAAACTTAGACTACTGCTTGCTATGTTACACTATAGTGAGGTCCACGTTATAATGACAGCAACACAATTCGACAAAGCAGATCCTTTTCTAGCTGCGCAACGTTGCCAGATCGTTTCCAACAATGAAGAAATATAATTAATCAGACAAAATATTCCACCTCAATTATGGAAATTTATTTATTTGATCATTGAAAAATATATTTTCTTGACGAATAAAATATAATTGATTACGGTATTTTTAACAAGAATGTACAGGTAATTACACATGTATAATAGCCCTCTTATCAAACACAGAGATGTGAAATTGGTGTCAGCTATCCTCTACAGAAGGCAGTGGCAAGCGGAGAATCAGCAAGGCTGTTCTTCTATCTTCCAAGTTTCAATTTTTATGGGCCAGTTGAACATAGAAGTTACATATAGCCAAGTCACAATTCACATAAATGAAACATAAATAAATTGCACAGGTACAATACATACAATAGACAATTATTAATAAAATCAGTTGAAGCAAATTTACAATTAGATCAGATAATTTAGTGGTCTCCTGTACTGGGTATTAATATAGACAAAAAAAGCATATATTAAAATTGACTAGGGTGTGTGAACAGCAGTAATGAATTCCTCTACTGAGTAAAATGGATTCACATCACCAGGATCTAAGTACTTGGAGAAAACGTTTATTTGGCAAGGATCTAACTTGAGTTGGTAGCAAGTTATGGAATTTGTAGCCTATCACAGGGTAGCTCGACTTGGACTTTTCAAGTCTGCATCTTGGAATATAGGTACCGTATATACTCTCACGGTCTGTGAATGTGAATGTCATTGTTTTTGGTAGCCTATCCTGCATCCGATAATTTAGGATAATTAGGATAGGATAATTTCCTTCAAACATTGGTAGATGAACTCATAATGACGGATAGAATGCCATTTTAGAAAGAAGGGGCTTACAGCGATCGAGATAGCCAGCCCCAGAAATCACCGGACCGCTCTCTTTTGAATTAATAGCTCTTTAGAAGTGCTTGATGCATGACCCCACAGTTTCAAACCATAACTCATCCTCGAATGAAAAAAAGAAAATAGGCTGTCTGACCACGAAATTGGCAGTTCAGACATCAGCCTTCTCAGTAGATAGACAATGCTGCTGAGACTGGAGCACACATGTCTATATGAGGTTCACAGAGTAACTTGGCATCAAACACTCCGGCCAGTGACCGGCTGCAAACACTCACTGACATCTGATAGAGAGAACAATATACTTTGGGTTTTTGCTCTTCTTTCTTCACTGCCCATATAGCGGGACCACACTGTAGCCTGGATCACCTAACTTACATCGTAGGCACTTAATTGCAACCACTTGTTGAGAACAATAATT
>NC_052508.1:52706729-52737673 GCF_014356525.2 Nilaparvata lugens | reverse complement strand
ATTGTAACCAGTTCCTGAATTGCTGTCCAAATTCGCGAAATCAAGTTTGGAAATTTCTTCCTCTGTGAGGAATTTGAAATTCCCAAAAGGGAGGGGTCTGCTCATAGCATCCGCGTGAAGAGAATTAGCATCCACGTAAAGGAGATAATTAGATGGTTTTGAGGGATCGTATGCCTCAGGTAGATGTTTATTATTCGCCTCACAATAACGTTTACCGATAAATGAGACCCCGCCTCTCATTCCCGCTTCGAACATGAGATGCATGTCCAGATCTGTAAGTAATTGCAATTCGACTTTAGTGTGTTTCAGCATGCAATTCCAGGTGGAGTCCGCGAGGGAAAGAAAATGAGTAACATCAAGCCCGTATGAGGAAAAAAGCATAGACCTCATAGATTCAAATACTGTTGCTAATAACATAACGTCCAAACATAAATAAAAATCGTGATATTCACCCAGATTTTTCAGCTTGAATGTTGAGAACACTCTTTGCGCATGCTCATATTCTTCACGTGTCAGAGGTGTATCAGTTAAGTCGTTATGAAAACATTCAATGGGAGGGAGCGATGTTTCCGCGAATTTTTCGGGACAGCTCATGTACGAGTATGGGTATACTCCTTTTTTCAACAAGAGCTGTCTGTGTTCGCGAGGTGGATCATGAAACACCGAAAATAATCTTTCGAACTTCTTTTCCATGTCTGTACTTTCTACCAAATTACGCACCAATACTTCCAAGGATTCAGACATAAACTTGTAGGAATCTAGAAATTTAATTTTGCCTACTGAAAGTGACAAAAATCTCTCTGACGTATTTGCGATGCAGGAAATTTCTTTTTTACATTTACCGAGCGATTTCAGAATAAAATGCGAATCAAAACCAGAGAAATTATGGAAATAACACGAAATGTACTCCGGAGTACGAGCTGTTAAATTGCAAGAAACATGTGCTGCACATAGGTAAATACCGGTTTCATGCGCGTGGTGACGACATTTAATATCGGTTTCTGAGAACAGTTCAGCACAAAGCCCGCAGTTTACTGAATTTTGAAATTCGCGCTCTTCACTTTTGGTCAAATGTGGCATCGGAATTTCACGTTTCATATCCTCATACAAAATTTCGCCAAGATCTGTAATTTCCTGAAGAAATTTCTCCATGATTTTTTCGTCTAAACTACTCGATCTATGGAGTACAGGTCCGTAGGCGATTTCTCCGTTTACATCTATAACAACGAAACAATACCCGCAAGGAATATGCCGCGCCATTTTCTTGGTGTAACTACGAGTAATTTCATCAGAATCGGAATCATCATCATCATCATTATCAATATTCACAACGTATGTTTCTAAATCCGCGTAAATAGTGTACTTTTTCTTCAACGTCGCGCCTAGTTTCTTGAATTTAATTGTCTCTCCGCGTTTAGGATATGAAACGCGCTGAGATTCAAACTTGGAACAAAGTTCCATATGTTTCAACAAATTTGCTTTCCCGTCTACATTTATAGATTTGTTTGATATGAACCGGTGAAAACAGAAATTGCAAATGTGTACTTGACCCTTGTGTTTTGAAAGGTGAGAGAAAAGACGCGATAGCCCATTTTTCCCATTCGCGGTATTTACTAAACAATAATGTGTTTTTCCTGCATCGCCTTTCAACATTAAAAGATTAATTTGGTGTTTACGCGTGCGGAAAATGCTTGTACGGTAGGGGAAAAACTTTTTGTTGTCATACGCGATGACGTGAATTGCAATGTCCGGATTGAGTATTTCGAATTTCTTAATATCGCGTGTCGTCACTGGGAAATTTACACCTCGCATATTGAGTCTGTGAGCAAACTTGCTCAAATACTTTACAGTTAAGTGTGAGTCCTTTGGTTTCTGATGAAAATATGCGAGGACCGACCACAAAAAACATTTTTCGTCAGAAAGATTTTTGACATTTATAATACATTTTTTGTTTTTCAAAAACTGGGGTGTTTGAATGAAACTGGATGTGTATATAGGATTATATTTGATTACATTTACATCCAGTGATTCAATTTTCTTTAGCACCCATCCAGACCCATGTCTTACGAAATTTTCGAAAGATGAGAGGATTTTTCTCACAGCCAAGAAAAAATGCTCATTAAAATCTTCATAGTTCTCAAGCACGTTCAGCGCTATGTTGGAGTAACTATGTAGATTTATTAGAGATGAAACAGACTCATCAACCTTGTCATCCAGCACCACTAATTTATACAATAAAACGTTAAGCACTATGTACCACTTAACATTTGCATCATACCGTGCCGCATGCTCCCTAATTATCTCGAACACTCGAGTTTTCGTCCTCTCAAGCACACTCTCAATGTCAATATCCTCATCCTCAAAACTGATGCGATGGCGAACTGCGCTTGAATTGATCCCACGAAGTCTGCGTTCCCTCAGCATGATACTGAAAAAACAAAATGATCAGGATGACATAAGCAATAGTATGTGTAAAGGAATGTAATTCACAATCAGTTGTGAATTGACATTCACGATGTTATCACAAGGACAGATAATGTTACATGAAAGATTGAGATTATTAACATTCGATAAAAAATGGACAAAAACTAGTCAGAATTTGTCGGCAGAAAATATGGCGAAAGACGGTTTTGTATTTGCAAGTGAACCGGATATTGTGCGCTGCGTATTTTGTTCAGTTTGTATAGGAGATTGGGAGCAAAATGATGTTGTAGCCAACGAACATGCAAAGTTTAGCCCAAATTGTAGAAGGAAAGGAAATATAACAATTGAAGATGAGAATTACGATAATAATATTCTACGATTATATGAAGAAAGATATTTATCATTTACTAATATGCCAGAAGATTTATCTGTACAAGGAGAGTGGTTTGAAAAACTACCTCCACACCATCTACATTGTTACATTTGCAAACCATTAACTGATAGAGCAGACTATTTTGCAAGAAATGGTTATTTCTTACATAACTATCACTATCTACAATGTGTGTTTTGTAAATATATTATCGTTGAACCATTTGAAAAAGTAATGCATACACCGTTTTGTATATATTATGCTGATGAGTCTAAGACAAAAGACGCTCATCATACAGATGAGGCGAAAAAATCACAAGCATGCAGTATAATGTAGAAGGTTTTTTATCCTCCGAGGACAAACACTGTGCTCGGAGGAGAAAAACTGTGCTCGGAGCACAATTTTCCTCCTCGGAGGAGAAAACTTTAAGTAAAAATGAACTTACATGTGTTGATGGTGCGTGAATCTCCTCGAGTGTAGAGGTGTAGATAGCGGTCTATGGTAAGATAGCGGTCTTTTGGTACAGGTGTAGATAGCAGTCTATGGTACAGGTGTAGATAGTGGTCTATGGTACAGGTGTAGATAGCGGCCTATGGTATGATCGATTCCCCCTCACGAGAGCACAACTGCTTATGAGACCGAGTAGTGAGGTGAGAAAATGCTGTGAAAACAATGAAACCAAATATATATTATAAAGTACAATAAATTATCGCTAGAGTGTGCTTTTCATAATAATAATAAGCTAGAGCAAGCTAATCTGTTAGTAGTGATCTTGTCTTTGCTGATACAACATCAAGTTACTGTACTGAGATGGATCAGTGGAGTCTTCAGATTTGTGTGTTCAATTCATTACAGATAGACATTTTGAATAGCATACTGTTCCTTTTAGAAAAAATGTTCGGACATTTCATCTAAAGGAACAGAATAGTTTTGGACTGTGCCTGTTGTTCTACCCGATCATATTCATATGATTTGTAATTATATCAACGAATAAATAAATAAAATCGTAGGCAGACAATTGAAAAATTACAAGCTTTGAGTAAACTGGAAAATTACATGCTGGTAAACCTCATGATCACAAACAGAGAGGTATGCATAGAATTCAATGTAATAACAAAAATGAGCCTTGAAAAACATTCAAAATTGTTATGTATTTTTAATGCTGTTTGTAAAAAAATGTTTATTTGCGGTCTAGATTCCATCATAATAGGTGAGTGACGATCGCATTGATAGCCCAATCTTTGTAAGTATAGTATCTCATTAATTAAACTGAATTACAAAATATACATAATATATTGAATTATATCAAAGATCTTCATTTATTGCTTTTTTGTCAATTCGGATCTTAATCTTTCTAAATTCAAAATCAATTGTTTCATGTGTCTGTTTCAACGTGGAAATTAGTGAAGAATTGAAAAGTCGCATGTGCATAACCTTTATTTGAACAATTTATTTTATGAAATTGGGATGAAAAGAAGTTTTGGACTGTAGTCTGACAATAATTACACAGTCTATCAATAGAATTAAGAAGGTTATAATAGAAAACAATGCTCATTTAACAAAAGAACAATTAAATAAACTTATCTGGAATTTTTTACGAGATTCTTCAGATGAGACAGGCTTAGAACAAGATTGATAGCATATTCTGTTTAATTTCAGATTGGAGATGGATTCAATTTCATTTGATAAGAACTATTTTTCGAATAAAATCGATAAAAAATATAGATGTTGTTATTTCGAACTTATTGACAAAACAATATTAGAATTGAATAATTTCGGAAAAGAAGGACTAACATTTGAGGAATATTTAACATTTATAAAACCTGGTAAAAGTGAAGAACAGAAGTCAGAACATATAAGCGTATGTTATATTATAAATAAGAATATAGTTGATAGACATCGAAGATGCGAATTAAAGGAAATTCCTGAATTTTGCTATTGTAATTCATTAGGTTGGTTGAATATTAAAATGTCTCATTGATGATAGAAAACACTGTCAAGATTCATGTTTGAAAAAATGATCCTTCCTTGTTGAAGGATCTAACATGGAGAACAATATTGTCCTCAGAGAAGAGGAAAATTAAAGTAAAAATGAACTTACATGTGTTGATTTGACGAAATGAAATAATCAGATAGGCTTCTCTCAGCTAGCACCTCGGCTATGATTTTCTCGATGGAGGCAAGGTTCCTTCACGAGAGCACAACTGCTTATGAGTAGTGAGGTGAGAAAATGCTGTGGAAAAACAATGTAACCAAACTGTAACACTAAATATATATTATAAAAATCAACACTTTCACAAAAATATGAGAATGTAACAAAAAGTTTTACTCACAATCAATAATGTTAGCGGTGACCTCTGTGGAGTATGTAGTCCAATTGTGATAGCCCTCCTCGGCAGCTAGTACGTGTAGTGCACTCAATCACTCTCCAAGTTGCATTAAGTGATAAGAAATGTGTTTTTATATATAGCTTGATGTACGCACAAGCTGACATCGCTCGGTCGCTCACTCACTCAAGGCCGGGCAACGCCCTCCCGACCTTCACAAGGCCGTCTCGAGGAGCAGAATGGATTCACTTCAACTGGCAGTATAGGAAGGCTGGATTAAAAAGGAACTTTGGATTTCTCTTTCGTAATAGAGGAAAAAGCAGTAGCGAGAATAGAAGATAACGCATGGGGCCATCTGTTTTTGAAATGCATTTCAAATAGATGAATTTTTTGCATAATCTTTAAGCTTATGCGAGAGACAGAGAAACGATGGGTGTATCACACTCTCTTGTACCCTCCGAATTATTCAATTTGCAATCACTTTATAATTTTACAGTATAAAGATGTAACAGATTCACTCAGTATAAAGATGGATTCACTTTGCATTTAAAGATTTTAGGGTTGCATTTAAAGTAATATCCTTGCATTTAAAGATCCTTGCAACTAACTCTAGAACGAGAAACTTAAAGAGTAATAGGGTTTTAGCACATCTACAAAAGAGTTTCTTATCTATACTAGACTGGGATTTAATCTGTCAGTATAAGTTGAATTGGGTTCTTAGAGATTCATGATGCTGAAGTAAGATCTGACTGAGAGAATAATTTGAGCATATCTTCCAAGGTTGACTCTCACTGTCAGTATAGCATTAGATGGAGTCACTTTAATTTGACAGTAGAAATATGGATTCACTTTAATTTGACAGTAGAAAGATGGATTCACTTTAATTTGACAGTAGAAATATGGATTCACTTTAATTTGAGGGGGATTTGCGCAAAAATTTTTCCTTATTTCTCGCGGATTGCGCAAAAATTCTTCCCAGAAGTATCTATATAAGGCTACTATCAGCGAGAAATATTATCTAGAAATTTTAATCGACTTGATCAAAATAATCTGATTTGTTGACATGACACATGATAATCATTCTAAACTAGAGTATTTCATAATTTTCAAAGTTATCCATTATTTGACAATTTTAAGTGATTAGTGAGTGTTATTTTGTTATTCAATTTGGTTTGTAAATAATCTAGATTAGAACTTTTTTGTTTTTAAATGTTTGGACCAAAATTGAACCTAAATTCAAGTGTATGGAACATAACCTACTTTCTGGGCTATTTATAGTGTATAAATCAAAATTCGGGGAAGAAACAGTTTTGGGCTGTGCCTGATAGTCCATCCACAATAATTTTAAAGAATTGTGTTCTGTTTATCAATAGTTTATAAATAAATAACGAGCGAAGATCGGTTCCGATATTTACTATAAACTGATAAATTAAATAAAAGCTGTCAAACCCACTAACAGTTGACAGCAGGCCCGGCCCCAGTGGAGGGCGGACCGGGCGGCCGCACAGGGCGGCAGGTTTTGGGGGCGGCAAATTTGAAGGAACGGAAAATTTTAAAATACAAATAAATAATAAATTCATAATATCAAATGTGAATGGTAAAATTATATAAGAAGCTTTTCAACCTCGAGCTAATGAAGATCAACAATGTCCCAGGAACGTCTGAGTGGTCTAGCGAACATAAAATAGTTCAGTCCCCAGATCTTGAAGAATTGGTGAAGGAATTGCAAAGGTCAGACGAGTTCTACTTAATTTAACAGGTGTGTTAAACAAACTTGTAGAAATTGTAGTTCTAATTACTTAGCAAGTTAAGTAGGCCTAATACTATGTTGCAGTCTACGTCTTAAGGCTGTGCAAAGGCTAAAAATAAACTTTCTTGTACTGGTGATATTTTTCAAAGTTTTTCGATTTGTACTGGTATATATCAAAATGAAAAAGTTTTCTTAGCAAAACATTCTCTTCCAATCATTACTTTTTGAGATATGAACGCCTAAAGTTTAAATTTTTGGGACAGGACATTTCAATTTCGGTAAGAGATAAATTCTTCATTGCATTGTTGATTGAATAAAAGAAGAAAATTTTGAAACATTTTCTGAAAATATCAATTTTTGAAAAAGTTATTCAATTTACAAAAAAAACTCAACTGAACACTATTTTTGGTCATTTTTAGTAAATTGAAAAACTTTCTCAAAAATTGATATTTTCAGAAAATTTTTGTTTTATCAAATCAAAAAGACCATGAAGAATTTATCCTTTGAATTTTATGGATTCATCTCGTACCGAATTTGAAATGTTCTGTCCCAAAATTTTAAACTTTAGGCGCTCATGTCTCAAAAAGTAATGATTGAAAAAAAATATTTTCCTAAGAAAACTTTTTCATTTTGATAGCTTGATCCTTAAGCGATCCTTGATCATGTCCTCGCGCGCCTCTCCACTACGAAATACTGAAATGAAGTGCAACTAACGGTTGATTCTCATGGAACATGATCTCATGAGCTTATATCATTGTGCGAAATATCACTGTGAGGACAATATAGATGGTGATGATGGTTGAAGCTAAAAATGCCCAGAGGGATTTTGAATTTTACATCTAGATTGTAATCGGGATATATTGTTGATCAAATACCAAATATGATCAAAATTGATTTTTTTCCTTAAAATATCACTCATATTTGAAAAATCATAGCTCAGCTGGAGATAGAGAGTTCCGAATGATCTTATTTCATTCAGAATTTTATGATCTTAAAAAAGGCAAGAGCAAATTTTCTGTCCGATCACTGATTTTGCCGGAAATAGCTGAAAACTGGAAAATGAACCTAAAATACGAACTTTTTGGGCCACTCTGTATTAGCACCATGGAATTTTACATGAAGAATTTGGTTCTGAACCTCTCTCATGTATCCAAATAAAATATTAAAAAATCAGAACTACGATATAAATTGCAAGCAAACCCCCTTTTTTATGTCTATATTGACTGGACTTTACTGTTCCCCAATATTTATAATTGTCAAATATTTGTTTAAATGTCAATAAATAGTGTTAAACATAATTTTTTAGAGTTTACTGAGACTCTGTGGTCGCATCACAGCGGAGACACAATAGTAACGCTGGTTACACACTGGGTGGTTTCTGCCGCGGCGGCGAAACTGCCGTCGCAGCCTCGAAAAAAAAGTCATGCTTACACATTAAGCGGAAAAAATACCGCCAAGCATCGAGCGGCAAAATTACCGCCACGTATGATCAGTAGCCAAAATAATTGTTGTAGTTCTTCATCGCAAATGTGTTGTGACTTCACTGTTTCATGAGTGTTCAGTTAATTGTATTTTGCACATTTTTCAAAAGTATATATTATTAAGTGTGTCACGTGGTACTTTAGTACCATCAAATATTTTGAAATGAACCAATGAATTTTAATAGAATTATAAAATGGAAAAGAAAGTTAGACCTAGTCAAAGGATCAATCAACTTAAATCGAATATTACTAGTGATTAAGAGTAATAGTATTATCAAAAAAGATAAGAAAACATGTATAATTGTGATTCAACAACTATGAGAATCCATTGGCAAAATTAAAAACTATAAAGCGGCTTACTTATTGTTGGCGGATTATAAAAAATAAAAGTTTGCATGTACGTTGAGGTTAGAATTATTTTTTTACATTTTTGAAAAGAATCAGTCGATCTTGAATAAATCGATAATTATTTGAATCAATGCTGAGCGAATCAGCTGATCATTCGATCAACCAGTATAATAGGTTGAATTATAAAAATTTACTCACAAAAGATGTATTATTATATATACTAAGGAAGGTCGATGTATAGAATTACGGACAACTATTATTATTGTATGAATATTTATTATAATCTAAAAAGCACGAAAATCCAGAGTATACAAAACTCATATAAAAAACTAAATGTATTATCTATTAAAATCGTATGTTACGATTTATTTATGAAATTAATTTAAGATAAACACTCCATATATTTGTATAAAAACTTTTTATTTGAATTTTTTCTATTATAAAGTTGAAGAAGCCCTGATTCTGAGGCGACCAATTGTATTGAGTTTATTAAATTGAAGGCCAATCAGAAAGAAGCTTACAAAATTGTTCTAGGAAGAGACAAATTTTTCTGAAAACCTCCTTCTTCTGGCTTAAGATCTTGACCTGAGAGGATGCACATGGAGTTTAGGGTTCTTTCTTTGTAAAAATTATCAAGTCAACCCCTTTTTTAAATGTGAAATATTTGTATTAAATGTTAAATTATCTGTGAACTCAGTGTTGTTGAAGAGTTCGAAATTTACAATCAATTCCCATTAATATATCTTTAATTCGGAGAGAAATCTATAAGAAATCTGGACCACGCGTTAGCCCAGCAGAGACGAAAGGATCCTGCCTAATTAATTATTGGAAATAATTAATTCAATCCACGAGACCGTCGAGAACGTCATTAATGTGAGTGATAAATCAAATGAGCTCGTTTTAGGCTTTCTACGTATAGTGGGGAAATTAATTAAAAGTGCTATTCAAATTAACTAAAAATAAAGAAAAAGTCACAACGTGTTGAGTGATATCACATAGTTTATAAGAACATTTTATAAATTTATTTGATATATGTAGGAAGCTTACTTCCATGCACGGCCCGAACTCATATAAATCCCTGAGATCTCATGTTTGAATATTAATTGGTTAATTATTATTTTTGCAAATTGAACAAAATATATATCATATCAAATCTATAGACCAAACAGGTTTTTATTTGTAGAATTTTGAATTGACTGGAAGTCTAAACATCAGTATTAAATATAATGTATTTATGAATTTGAAACTCACTATTGTGAAAGCTATTAAATCCTGTGATAATTGTTCAGATTTTAGAAAGAATTTATTTAGAAAATTATAGATATAAGAAAATTTTATATATATTGAAAAATTATAGATATCGAATATTTTATATACACTGTTTTATGGGAATATACTTTGTGTTTTATGTCAGCATACAAATCCTAGAAATTTTTTTTATCCTAATTCATCTCGTGATACACAGTTTGAGCTGTTTTAGTACCAATAAATATTCAGCAGCACATAAAATTATTGAATCAAGTAATATTGTTCTCAGGCTATTAAGAGCACTCAGTATTTATCATCCTTTGATGATAATCATTTTAGTCTGCCAGAATAAGTACATTGGAAATTATATTAATAAGGTTCCAGTTATATCATATAAGGATCCAGAGAGCTTCAAGAACTGGCGTTGTAAGTTCTAAGGAATTTTGGAAGGATAAATTGGTGAATACCTGTATTCATGACGAGCGTTTTAAGAATCAACTAGAAAAAACTATAGTTGGTCTTTATCATTCTCTAGTGGGTACATGGTTTCTGATAATCAGTCATCAAATATTCTTTTAATTTCCTCACTGGTATTCTTCAAGAACTTCATAGAAGCAGCGGTAAGAATTATTAATCACCGGTCATTGAACCTTATGGTGATTAATTGTATTTGGAAAATTCATGTATCTACCACTGAGCTAGAGCTGAGGTTTGAACCCAGTAATTTTGCGAGCCGGACGGCCTTAATTTTTTGTGAATTTATTCGCAAAAGAGGGAATTTAGCGACTGCTCTTATAAATATCAAGAACATCGTAGCATCTGTAAAGGATTTGAAATTTACCACCTTACACAATTATGTCACCCAACCAGTGGGGCAAAGGTTTACGCCGTTACAAGTGTTTAACTTAAAATGGAAAGGCAACAACTTTTACCACTTTTGTTGTGCCGTCGGAGGAAAAGAAGACAGCAGAGAAATCGCCTTGCTTGGATTCATTGAAATGAACGTTTTTATTAAATCGACAGTGATATACAACATATTACAGTTTTTTTCTTGTCATCCAGAGTTTCAAAATCCCCCCTAATCACCATACACACTTCCTTCCTCGCATTCCTTGTTGCATCTCGATCCTTAAATATGTCGAGGGTTTTGTCCCACAAAACTGGCCTCTGTTCTACAAATGATATTAACAACTCATTGTCAATTAACTTACTCATTTTTTCACACTCGTCAACCACAAACACTTAAAACAATAAATAAATGTTATAAACAACTTACAAACTTTACAACAAGACACAAATTAAAAGGCTGATTTTCAAAAGACCTCTGACTTGGAGCAACTGGAAAAGACGACTGATCAGCGGCGACGGTAGACAACCGCCAAATGTGTTAACGCCCATTTGGTCACGTACGCCACTGCGTAGACAAGAGCAGCAAAACACCGCCAGCCGCAGTGGCAGTGGACGGCTGCACAGCTGCCGCCAACGGCAATATAGCCGCGCGGCGTTTCTGCCGCCCAGTGTGTAAGCTTCCATTCAAGTCCATAGACTACTGCTCGAACGGCGGCGACGGCGAAATTACCGCCCCGGCAGAAACCGCCCAATGTGTAACCGGCGTTAGGCGATCGCTCAAGGAGGGGTGGAACCCGGGATTAACAATTAAAGACGGGATACTTGTGGGGGGGGCGGCAGTTGCCGATCTCGCCCAGGGCGGCAAAGTCCCTAGGGGCCGTGCCTGGTTGACAGTGATGTTTTTCAATATAGATTTTCCTTTTTAAAACTAGACATTTCTCATTTACCAAATATCACTTTTGTACAAAAAAGTTTACTTTTATAATAAGTGATATTGTAGCTATTTTGAAATACTAAATTTTCATTTTTCCATTCCATTATCCAGTTAACCTCTATACTGTTGTAAATGCCCAACAAATTGATACTTAGAAATGAATAAATTTTTTAAATAAATAACTTTCGGTGTACAGTATTCACAAGTTTTCAATCAAAGTTGAACTGGATTTATGTCTAGCCTGATAATAGATTGAAACTTAAAAATAAATAATTACAACCATTGAAGGCATAAGTTTGAGGGACTAATTACTTTAAGTAGGAGTAGGCTACACGGATTTAATTCGATCAAAAGCGAAATGAAAAGGTTGTAAAAACCAAAAATAGATTCCCAGTGCCTGTCGCAGATCTGAGAGGTCTCAGACATAATACGGCTTTTGTCCGTCCATAATATGGCTCAACCGTATTCAGGGATAAAAGAAATGATCTATTTCTATAAATTTCTTTACTCTATGCTGTATTCAAACAAGTCGTTTTTCCATAGTGTGGTCCACGTTGTAATGGCAGTTTTTTTTATCAACATTAACAGTGTTGCTTTCCTTGTTTATAGCTCTGCAACGATGCCAGATCGTTCTCCAACAATGTAGAAATATAGACTAATTTATTAACAAAATATTTAATCTCAAATAAAAATTAGCCTAAATCTTTAAAAAATATTTTATTCTCATCCTGATTTTTAAAAATCATTAATTGATTTTTTAAAACAAGAATGAACAGTTAATATTGCATCAGATAATACTGTTGTCAGCTAACATCTATAGAAGGCAGTGGCAAGGCAGAGAATCGGCAACGCTGATCACCTATCTTTCTCCAGTGCCAGTCAGTTTAGCTTTCTAGCGTTAGCTGACATCTAGCAGCACAACTGAGAACTACTTTTGAGTGGTTTATGAACTGGCCGCTAGAGAGCATAAAACTCAACTAATAGTAGCTCTACTGCTAGCAGATAAACTAGTCCACCCAAAGAAGTAAATGATAATATGAAGAGAGAAGTGGTACTCTCTTCTCATCTAATCTGTAATCTTCTCTAAACTCATTAAATAGTCAAGTTTTTCAATTCGCAAGGCACTAAAAAAACGATTGTCCAATCTGAACAGGAAATTTTGCTGAAATTTTTGAATTACAATAATTTACAAATAAGATTGGTTTATCAGTTTATCAGAGATTGACAATGGTGTAACAACCGAAACCGGTCTTTCTAACTATCAATAAATCTGTGGTTTTTGACAATTTCTTAGTCTTCTTACTTAATATGAATAATAACCACAATATCAAACTTCTCAACTACACAAAAAGTGAAATAAGATTAGTCTAAATTCTCCAAAATACAAACATCTGTATAATTAAAAATTGAGCCTCAAATTTTGACATTCAATAACTTTTTTATGTGTGCACCGAATTTGATAATTTTTTTAGTTATGTTCGTTATGTTCAGGACCAGGTTTATGGCCTATCAAATTCATAATCCGACTTCATGACTTTTCCCTACAGTCCTTTTAATGTTACATGTAATCCTTATGGGAGAAGATTTGAGAGCTGGCCACACACAGAAATAAAAATCAGCTGTTATAATCATTGCCTCCAACAGCCATCGGTAGATAGTATAGACAAGAGTGTGTGCTGCTCCTTAATCGCCCATGTATTTTATTCTAAACGATCCGATTAAAAACAAAATGACTATTCTGTGTGTAACCATCCAGCAGTGCGGCCTCATGTTAAAGACTTACATGCGCTAAAGACATTGCTATGTTTCGAATAATTGTGATGTCTTTGGTGTTTAGAATTAATTGATTTTTAGTAAATTGTTTATTTTCCAGTTGGAAATAAAATATATGAATAAAATCCATTAAAATTAATAACTGGAGTAATAGCATTTCCTATTCAAAACAAATAAGCAAGAAGCACCTGGATGCAAAATGCCGCATCGCGTCTCCTCAGGTGTGCATCCAGCTAAAGCTGGCTTTTCGTTTATGCGTAAATGCCGTCGTCGACTACGACAGGGTGAGTATCTCACATTGGGTAGATTTCAATTTGACAAAATAATTTTAAACATTATGCTCAATCATGTTTTAGGCCGGTTACAGAGCTCGCCCGACCGTCAGTGCGTATGTACCATCCTGACCATACGCATCCATACATTAGTTTTTTTTTCAGTTCCAGAGCTCTCCTGACGAACGAACTGATCTGACTCACAAAATGGACGCGTTTACAAATTGTTAATATTTCTGATTTCGAATTTCAATACAACCTTGACTCTTATAAAACTTCTTAAGCTATGATAGTATTGTATAATTAATGTACCGTAGATAATAATAATATATTATTTTGTAGAAAAATTCTGATTTCAAATAATTATGATATATTTATTAATTGAATTCATTGATTATAATTATTATTCAATTCATTATCAGCTGATTGTCGTGCAGAGGTGTCAGCGCAGTGGTGGTTATGGTGCGATCGGGCAACTGATCAGTACAACTGTGAACGCTTCTACACACACGCCCGCCTATTCACACACAAATTGGATTTGAGTATGATGATAGGATCGGTGGAGGACGCTGAGAAATAGAAGTTCTTTACACTTTTGAGCTAGGATGCAAGATTGACGAGATATAAAATCTGAAACTTGAAATGTGGGACTTGGAAAAAATGATCGAATATTATAAAAAAAAATCAAAATGTATAAATTATGTATAAATTATGTCTTCAAAATTATAAATCACCCGGCAGTTTCCGGGTGGCACCAGTCTATGAGAAGATAATGGAAGGAAGGTTGCGCTGGTATGGACATGTAAATAGACGTTCACCCAATCACATGACAAGGAAGGTACTTGATATGGAGACACAGCCGAGGGGCAGAGGCAGACCCCGTCTCACATGGCTAGGTTTAGTTCATAGAAATATGAAGCAGTTGGACCTGACAAATCAGACGACCCAGGATCGTTCGAACTGGAGACTGAGATCAAGGAGAGCCGACCCCAAATAATGGGAAAAAGGCAAGGAGGAAGAAGGAGGAAGAAGAAGATTATAAAAAAAAATCAAAATTTTCAACATTTGATGTATGAAATAAGACCACCTTGGATCGCTGGAGGATAAAAGTCTCAAAAGTGTTTGACTTGAAACATAGAATTCGCTTCCTTCATTTAATAAAATTGAAAAGATGATGTTTGTCAAGTTTCATATTTAGTTTAGTAGGATTCATAAGGACGTCAAAAAGTCGAAAGTCAAGAAATGATGTGTGTGTAACAACTAGCCTTACATAATATTATCTATCAATTCTGTAATTTTACATATACATTTTCAGAAGCTAAGTAGATTGACAGATTAAAGTGATTTATTCTCGAGAACAATCAGCTTGGAATTTAAGTGAATATGTTCAACAACCCTCAACAGTACCAAACGTCTTCATAATACTCCACAGAATATAAAATACACATCACAAATTAGAAGGTGAAGAAATACAAACATTCCTATATCTTTTAAAATTTCCGTTTCATAAATTCATTTGAATCCAATGTAGTATTGAGCTTTTATGAATTTATATTTTTCTCGTTACTTCGATCATCATTGTTCCACGATTTTTATCTCATTTCTTCCCCCTTAATTCCTGTATACATGAATTGTCTTATCTCTCTCGTCACTGCTGAGTTGAATGCTCCAGTTCATGTTGTCTGCACTCACGGACTCGTTTTTATCGACCAATCACGAAAATTCACAGTACAGGTAGTTGAGGTAGTAGTGCCGTACTTGAATCAACCCAGAAGCACGATCACTGCTCAAACATTCCAGTCGGGTGACATTCACTTCAAACTTTCAGCATTGGTTGGATGGGATGGTATAGGTATTATTAATTGGGTATTCTGATATTTCAAAGTAAATCTCACTATAGAGGAAACCGTGCATGATACTTCCACAGGCTCTATTCTAATTCCAATCGGATTCTAGAAGTCTACTATATTCTAATTGTTCAACTGAGAGTTCAATTGAAAGTATATTATTATTATTATTATTATTGATTCATTTGTATAAGGTTGGTATTGAGTCATAAAAGTATAATTATTATCTATTAGTTCAGCCATAAAGTAATGATATTTGTCTCTAGATTAGTGTCTAGATTATTTGTCTTTGGTTCAGCTGAATGTGCTGTGATATTACTTACCATCCTGGCATTCATGTCATGAAAAAGACATGGAGAGTTGGAGAGGCTTTTGATTTCAAATGAGCTGTAAAACATTTCCAACTAGCACTTCAAATTAATTATTTTCCCCTTCGATTATGTTTGAGATTGAAAGAAAGCCTGAAAGTGAAGGGATTGATATTATCAAGCGCCGGAATCTTCAATAGGTACTATCATAGAGAAACAATAGCGTAAACTTATGCTATCGTTTCTCTATGGTACGTACTATGGAACTGTTCAAGAAATTCAACAATACAAAATAGATAGCGAAAACAGGAATAAGCAGTTCAAAGTCGCTCTCATATTATATATTTATGTTGATTGGTGAATGGAAGGACATGTTGTTACAATAAATAATCACGAACTAAAATTTTCAGGATTACTTCCAACAAAATGAGGATAGTCATGCTGATGAGACAGCTTACATCAGGAACAGATGGGCGGGCACTCAGAGAAGAAAATAGATTCAATAGAGTGTTTTAAATAATCTTGAAAAACCTTGAGCTTAAACAAAGTTTAAAAAAACTTGAAGGACTGAATCAAATAACAAAAACTGTATCAAGTCCATCAACTGCCACCGTGAACGGAGGTTGTGGTCCATCACAAGCAAAACATCTTGATGCAATGAACTATTACTTCTTTGAATAAAATTATTGAAATTTGAATAATAGACTTCATAAACATGAACAAAACAATCTTAAATCATAGTTCCGCTATTACTGATCTTCCGTTTCAAACTGACAAGAGAGATATGAATAGCAAGCTGAACTATTGATGGCTGTCCATGTCATGTATGACTACCATTGTCTCATCTACGAGAAACGATTTGCATGAATAAAGCTATCAATAGTAGTGATCGTACAATAAATCTTCCCGCTTATTTTTTGAATGTCAGCATGTTGCTTCCCTATGGAAACCACCCAATAGCGACAGTAATGGATGCGGTTTGCATTCAAATGAGTGGAAAGACAGAGGGACTATTGAGGTAGCAGTTGGTTCAACGGGATAGTTATATGAACGTTTTTTTTCGTTTATCAAAGTTTCAACTGATTTCTCTAATCAGCCAAACCAGTTGATTGATGACTCGATTCTAGAGATTTTTCTAGTTATACTTTTATGACTCAATCCTCTAGTTTTTAAAGCTCATGGTCTCTTAAGTATCTTGATTTTTAACTTTTTAGGATTTCTTGTCTAAAAAGTGTTTTTAATTCAACAAATAATAGAGTTTCTACTAAGCAGAAGTGCTCCTTCAACTCAAAAATACTACAGACCACAAACAATGGTCATGCTAGCCACATTAACCCTTCTTACCTCCACACAAGTATAAATTATAGTTAGATTTTTTATTGGTAAGGTGATGCATACGTCAGATTTAAGCTAAAGGCATAGAATAAACAATTCATAGCTATTGTATATTTATAAACAATATTAATAGCTATAAACAATATTTATCTGCTATAGTGAGGTCCACGTTATAATGACAGTATTTGATCAACTTTGGTTTTGCTATCCTTGTCTATCATTCGACAAAGCCGGTGGTAGTATCCTTTTCTAGGTCCACAACGGTGCCAATTATGTTTTTGACAGTGTAGAAATATGATTAATTAATGCAGAGAATCGGCATCGCTATTCTTCTATCTTTATCCACTGTCATTATAACGTGGACCTCACTATAGAGCATTGGAATACGAAATAATGAATTTTGAAGATATTACCTGTGTACTTGATTTAGATATCATAAATCCAATTATTTAACTTTCAGGTTAACAGTTTCATCCAAGGCATCAAGAATTCAGATTTTTGGTTGAAAGATTTTTTTACTCTAAATTCCTTGGTTCTAACTGATGCATAAAATTGTGAAATATTCACCATTTACTGCTTTTAAACAAAAGATCCGTTGGTAAATCAATCAATTTACAATGCAAACCTTGACTTTATTGAGAAGCAAGCCTAAAAAATGAAAACTCTGTTCTAAAATAAAAAAGAATTTAATTAAACGTTTTGTGTTGAATGCAAAATTTCCTTTGACGAAACATGTTACATTCTTCAACTAGTTTCTCGAGAAACTGTTTAGACCCGTTGATGCGAAACCATCAACGACCCATCACCTGAAATACACTTGAAACGTAGACCGGCGAGGCAGAAAACTATGTAAAAGGAAGAGTGGTCGGAGACATCTCTTTGTTTGGAGGAGATATTTATTGTGGCTGCAGCGATCTGCATAGAAGTATAGGAAGGGCCATCAATCTCCTGGCAAACAAGCTGAAGGGAGATCGGTAAGATCTTACACAGTGACTAGTCAGTCAACGTCACCAAGTCAGCGTGTCCCAAGTCACCTGCACCAATTACGACCAGATCTGCTCAAGACGGTTGACTACTTCTCCACTGTTTGCTGCTTCTTTTCTCCCGTCAATGATTCTTCTCTTTTCCGCTTCTCATTCTCCCTCTACCACCAATCGCTTCCCTTCTTTGAGTTATTCGCCTCTCTCTCCCTGTTTCTTCTTGTTCTTGGTATCTTCTAGCTCCTCCTTTTAATCTTCTATATTTTACTCCTTTCCCTCTTTTCATTTATCCAGCTCCTTCTGGTACTCATCTTAATTTTCAAATACTATATTATTGTTTTCTTTTGATCTAGCTTTTCTCTGTATCCTTCTACCACTACCTCTACTTCCCTTTCTTCTTCTATGGAGGGTTAAGTGAAAGAGAGGGCTGGCTATGCACTAACTTCGACCTCCTAAGTTTTAAATAAAGGCAGCAAATTAATAATCAATAAATCTTTTTATAGGAGTACGTACAGTCCCAGTTTAGTTCTAACCCTTTCTTATCATTCTTCATCGTTGAACGTATTCTGGATTATTGAATCCTCCTGATTCTCTCCTTCGATTCTCTCCAGAAAACTCTGTTACTGTACTATTTCCCTCTTCAAGCTTTCTACCTTTCATCTTATTCTACTTTGATCCCCTCATTCTTTTATTCTCGGATTTTCCCTAATTTTCTTCATTGTTTCTATGAATAGTTCATCCCCTTTTTCTTGTCCTACTGCAACTTCTTTTCCTAGTCTTCACACTATTTTTCCTTTCCTCAGTTATTTTCCGTTTCGTCTTGTATCTTCCCATATTTCCTATTTTGATATCTATCATGTATTATGTTCTAATATTTATACATACCTTAAACCTGCCCTTTCTTTCCCTCAAACTCCTGTTCTTCACTTCCCTCATATTCTGTTTCCTTCCATTTCTTATTTTTGATCTATTTTAAATATTATTGTTCAACTATTTTTCTCAAGAGTAATATTATTACTCAATTCCATAACCACCTTATTTTCTTCTCCATCTTCTCCAATCATCTAATCTATCTGGATATTAATCTTTCCTTTTCCTTCTCTGTATTATTTCATCCGCCTCCCCTAGCGTTCCCTTGCTCTTCTTTTTGACTCCTTTTCTCTTTTCTTTTCATTGCTATTCTTATTTCTGCCTTTCCTCTACCAACATGATCATTTTAGTCATTACTTTCTTCTTGTCTTACCTCAATCTCCTCATTCACTCTTTTTCTCCTTTCCACCACTCACATATATTTTCCTTTCCTGTCTCTTCTCATCAACCTTATCAACTTGACTCTCTTATTGTCTTTTTTTCTCCTGATCATCCTCCCTCCCTTCCTCCTCCTTCACTTCCACCCCTTTCTCCGTCTCCTCCTCTTTCTGCTTCTCATCCTCCTTCTTCTTCTCCTCCCCCTTCTCATTCTCCTCTTCCCCCTCCTCCTTCTCTTCCACCTCTTCCTTCTCCTCCATCTCCATCTTTCCACTACCTATCTCCAACAAGCCATCGCCTGTCTGTCTTCTGCCGTCTGTCTGTCTTGAAGACCAGTAGCGGACAGCTTTACTGACATTCACTTTCAACTGTCAGCCTCCCTTATAAACAACATCAGAGCTTCCTATCCAACCAATGCTGACAGATTGAAGTGAATCTCACTATTGCAGCGTCTCCAAGCCGGGAGGGAGATAAAAAACTTTCCCTCTCTGCCGTGCTGTGCAGCACCAGGAATGCACCTTCATTCTCAATGCTCGATCCCTCGATGCTCATTGCGATTCGAACAATTCAGCAGCAAACCATTAACTTGTGCCATCTGGATTTCTTGACGTTTTTCTGCCAACAAGACCGGATGTTTGGGTGCTTGTTGAGAGAAAGAGTTGTTCGGCTTTAGTGAATTGAAGGAGGTTATTGTACTGTGATAAAATATTGTTTCATTGGGGTTATAATATCACTAGTGTAATATCTCTACGATCGAGATCTTATACTGGATGATGACACTACATATTTCGATTGTTCTTACATCGTCATATATTTACTATCAATTTCAAATGTATGTCATACCGAGAAATGACCTGGTATCTGAACAAAATCTAACTTGACTCATCTCAATGATGAATCTTTGATAAGATTCTACTTCATACTTTGAATCGGTAATTCAATTCATTTTGATTTCACAGCCAAGATTTCAGCTATTTAACCTAAACAGTTTCAAATTAATATTTGTGTCAGCTCAAACCTCAAATCAAGTTTATAGCCGAAAATGCATTACATCATCTTTGACTAGGAGACATTGGACTAGGTATAATACGGTGCGTACTGACTTATGCGTATTCCACTTTTCATCAGCTGATACTGTTTTATTATGTTTGTATTTGTCCGAAAACAGTTATATACAGTTATAATAAGCATTATAACACCTGATGAGAAGTGAAATGCGCGTGTTCGTGGCACATAAATCTATATGCACCTTATCTAGTCGAATTTCTCCTAGTCAAAGTTGAAGTAATCTATTTTCGGTTATAAACTTGATTTGAGGTTTGAGCTGACACAATTTATTAATTTGAGATTGTTTAGGTTATATAGAGCACATATCAGCTATAGTGAAGTTGTGTTTATTTTCTGGCTCAAAATTTTGCAAAATTACTCAAAAATTTCCAATTTGAGTAAAATATTTTTGTTTTTAATCAGTTTTTAAATATCAAAATTCAAAATTTTTAGTTTAGTCATTAGTTTTCAAGTGGAAATTGAACTTTTTGAAGTGAAAGTGAAATCTTAACCTTATTCTTTTTTGAAACTTCTATTTGTAAAAATTTGGGAGAAGACAGTTTTGGGCTATGCCTGTTGTCTTCTCCCAATCATATTATATTTATGATTTGTAATATTGTCAATGAAATAAATAAATATATAGTCGACATCAAATTGAATTGAATTTTTAGACAATTATGGTGACGACATGAACGATTATCTAGTACACTACTCATATATACTTCTAGTATACTGCATAGTGGCACTTTATAAATGACTGAAATGACGGTCCTTGAGCGACGATATAAATATTCTATACTCTAAAAAGTTATTACTTTCTGTAATTCAATAACAATTTTGATAAGCATTATCTATGACAATTAGAATTGATTGTCTTACCTGACACCAGATTTCGCTCCTGGCAAACGCGCAAATGCTGGCGATAGCGACAGAAGAACTCAGGCCTGATGCGATGTCGCGCCAGAAAGCCAAACAGCACGGCCAACTCGGCTGATGCTTCCTCATAGGTCTGGTCTGGCAACAGCATAGCAACCATCTCACCAGCTGAGCAACCATCTTAGCAGCTGAGCAACCATTTCATCAGCTGAGCAACCATCTCACCAGCATCGTAGCCAATCACCCAAAAGAATCTCCCGTGTGACAGCAGTTTTTCACGTGAATAGGAGTTTGTCAAAACTGTTAGTACTGGAATGTCCGAAAAAGTTCATTCACCTATTTTGTTAGGACACAAAGTCTGATTTGGCTTTTGTGTGGAGTAATATATAAAAATAATTTTGTATTGTCCAGCAGTTTCAACTTCTATAATGAACAGTAGTTTCAATTTCCATAGTGTTTTTAAGGGTCGATTTTGAAATTAATTCTATTAGAGTGCACTTTGGTGTAGTTCACAGCTATTCCTGGTTCCCTCGAATGTGATTGTTCTGTGGAAATTGTTGTTCGTCTTAAATCAAATGTCTGATGAATCTGAATTTTTATTACAATTAATTAAATCCATAGATTCAGTTTTTATTTTTCAGTTAATAGGTCTTTTGTTCAAGATTTTTTCATTTAACTTGCTTAGTCACAGTGTATTTGAGTTTGTCTAGTGGGCCTATGTTGTATGGTGGCTGAGCCTTGTCATAGGAATCATCTGAAACAAGAAAGGCGTAAAAGAAATTAAAATCAGGAAGTAACTAATAAATCACTAGGTTAGAGTATCATAATAATAATAATTGGAGTGATTTTTTATCATTATCAGGCCAGCTCAGGTCTGATGTCAGAGTTTTCTGGTCTAACTGATCGATTCCAAGGCCTCTGACATGACCTAACGACTGCTTCTCAGGCAGCCGACAGTTAACGTGTCCATCCGAAACACGGGAGAGGCGCGAGATAAGACATTATTGTAAGAGATTGACATTCTATATTATTTTGAAAGTTTCCATTGACTTACTAGTGAAAACATTAAGTATTTTAGCTGAAAGGCTGTGTGATCTTGGATTATATGGGTAGACTGTATATTCTATAAGCTACGTCCTTGTACTAAACCTATACTGTTGGTAGAGACTATTTTAAAGGACCTCTCGTCTTGAAATTATGCCAGGACTCTCTAAAAAACAAAATCTAAAGTCTCTATCAGTTCATAATGGAGTAACGAGCCCACATTTATTTGTCAATAAATTCACTCATCCATTAGAAGTGACATTTTCAACGAATCTTAATAGGTAAAAATCGGCCACACTATTGATCTTTCATGTTTTTAATGGTTGGTTCAGTTGTTTATGGGGATTCTAATCTACACATGGATGTGTCCAGTTGTTTATCTCACTGCCCACGGCTTGTCAGAAGAATTCCAACATCCCACTAAGCAACCGTTAACTAATCTTCTTCTCTCAGGAGAAATAAATAATGATCGTCGTTAAATTAATTTAACTCAAGCGAGTGTCGAAAAATTACAACTGTGTAACTCTAGACGCTTCCTGAAATAGATATCCTAGAGACTGAGTAAACATGTAGGAGCTCGATTCACGATGTTTTTCAAAAATAAATGGAACTGAGTAACTTAATTAAATAGGTAAGGAATATACAGACTGATGAGTATTAAGTACACTATGTATACTAAGTAGGTATATCATTACTGAAATCACTGCTCTCTATCTCAATATGAGCATAGAGAAACGATAGCATGGTATAGGGTGTTTATGTCGCAACTTTTACTGTTATCCCAAGCCGATAGTTCACGTAGCTCTTTCCTATGCAGCTGTGTGACGCTGGTAGTCACTCAAATTGTGCTGTTCATACACTATCACCCCAACAAAACAGTAAAAATTCACAATAATCGACAGTAATCGGCTTGAGATAACAGTAAAAGTTGCGACATAAATTCCCTATACCATGGGATATCTACTTACGCTATTGTTTCTCTATGATATGAGATATAGAGATTGGAATGAAAATTATTGTCATAATCTACTTCTTGGAACTATGCACTTATAAAAATTTGGGAGGAGACATATTCTGGGAGGAACCTGTAGTTTTCTCTAGATCATAATCCATTATATGCCTATGTATAGGCCAAATAAATGAACAATCATTGTAATAATTCAATAGTGATGAGATTGAATTACAATGACAAATAGTAAGTTTGGAAGAAGTTATCGATATTGGATAAGATCTGTTATGCTAGAGTAATATACACAGATCTAAAAATAAAATGAGAATATACGCATTTTATAATAAACCTTACAGATTAATCAGAAAATCACGTTTCAAAATTAACTCATTTAGATTTTTTCAATCAACTATTTTATAAGAAAATACAGAACTACAGTAGGTACCATATTCACCATTCATACCCCCATTTGAATTAAATTTCAATAGCAATGAAATAAGTATGTTTGAAACAAGCAAATTACAGAACTATCACTTTAATTGTGTGGGTGGACTCAAATTCGTCAGCTGATAGCTGAACTATCTGACTGAACGACCAATCCCATGTGAGGAGGCTTCAGCTGCTAGATGCAAGTCCACGCCTACATTGCTCTCTCATTGGCCACTGCTTCCACGTCATTGTAAAGACTCAATTCTGATGTACGAAACCATTGATTTGTTACTCAATAGTGTGTTATGGTGTGATTTTTTATCTGATTGAATATCAATTGTTATATGATAAGCTATCATAATAATTATTATTTTAAAAGAGAAAATAATTAGGCTAAAACTTCTATAATCTATAAATCATGAAAACATTTATAGTAATATGAAACTGAAATATTTTGCCAATTTTTATTCTCCATTAATTAAGTTTGAACAATGAGAAAACTATTTTTTGTCTATTACTTCACGATTTCCACTCATCAGACCATGTAAGCATATGGACACGTGATCCATGTAAGCTTGGAGGGAGCTAAATCAGACTTTATTGATTCATACAATAAGTACGGTACATCATTAAGAAGATAAGGAGAGAAAAAATAAGTAACTTTGTGCTATTCCTCTCCCAAATTTAGATAAGGTTACACACATTCCAAAAAAGGACTGTGTAGTTTAGTCTCGTGAATTTAACTCGTAATTTTGAAGGACCAAAAAAACAAACTAAAATCTGAAAGCGCAACTGATAGTTGTTATCGTATAAAACCACAGACTATTACTTTATGATTCGCTGGGACTACTGTATCTGCTCAGGAAAATTCCTTCTCAGCTGTAGCCTTATATTTCCCTTATTCAGAGTCCTAGTTAGGTGGAATGTCTACAAATGAGGTGTTGTTAGCTTATAAGGAGTCCAGAATCATTTGAAAGTATGTACCGCTACTCACTATGCATGGGGATCACTGTTTTGTGGTAACAATGGTGTAGAGTGTTGTGGTTGGTAGACTGTCTGATTAAGAAAATTGTTTATGTTGTGGTGTTTTTTGAATATCTTCAACACCAAAACTCTCGGTGTATTTCTGATGAAAGTCTATGGTAATTGACTGCATACCTAGTTAGAAAAACATTTCTCTTTGGATGAATTCATTTAGAATATAGACTTCATCCATGCTTGATATATCAATAAATACATGCTCAATAATTACAAACAATGTATTTCAAATAAATTATTTTCACTATCCAAATCCATTCGAAAATCACTTCTGATCGTTAATCTACAAATTCTTGAAACACCATTCTGTGTGGGTGGAGAATTAGCACTGACAAGAAAAACTGCTCATGCCTGTTTCGTTACAATGTAGTTGACTTTCAACTAGTTGATTTACTATTTTATCGACGCCACAAGATATACACTCCCATACAGAAGATACAAGTTGTACCTTCCAAATGGAAACGCAGAACCCCAAATAACTGATTGCTAACTAATAACTGATAACTCAGATTCGAAATCGAGGTCGAATTATGCTACGATAGCATGCTGTGCCGATAGCGGTAGCAACCAGCTACCTACATAGCAACATACGTGATAATTATTACGAGTGTTTGTTTCTTATACGGGTTGAACAATGTATTAACACTCCAACATAAAAACATGGCCTGGTATTAATTACTGTGATACTGTGTTTGTTGTTTGTTCAAATCATATTTTCACTTTACTAGATAAAATTCCTCTCCTACCTCCTTTCCACCTCTATTTCTTACATTTCTTTCTGTGTGATAGTTGAGTGAAACTGTTGTAGTAGATATCCCTATCAAATTAGGACTTGAAACTGGGTGTCACATTCGTAAGTGGGATATCTCAAATGTACGAGTATCCAACTTTTCGTTATTTGTGTTTATTATCTAAAATTATCGACACATTTGAAAAATATCAACAAATCCAAATCTAATCTACGTAACCTCTCCTTTTTCACCTAAACCTAATTGGACAGAACCTTTAAGGTTATCAACCACACAACCATTTATTGGGATTAAAGGAAACTAGTTCAAACTGTTTCAACATTCCATTTATCAATGTCTTGGAAACTGAACTGAATGATTACTAGTGATGGATGATGTGTAACAGCATGTAATATTTTAAATTTCAATAGTTATCAAATTTTCAAAACAGAGATTTCAAATTTTTCGACCTTTCACATCCACTCCTGCCAAATACAATGTTCCTCCTCTCATCCTTCTCGAGCTGGTTACAAAGTCTACCATCAAGTGAATTTTAATCCATTTTGGTCAATGTTACTGTAAAATCTCAAAATTTTACACAAGAAAATAAAAATTTCAAATTTCTGCTACACGAATAACAACGCTCAATTAATATGAAACACAATCCATGGAATAAGCATAGGAATGGGTTCTCTATGACAGAGCTCAGTCTATAGTGACTGTTATTGATTATGAGTTGAGTAACAAGTCTCTTGAACATCAAATTCGTTCGGTTCTTCAACTTTAGTTTCTTCATTACCCAAGTATATATACCAATCTAGTTCATTACCATGTTCAGTGATGTTTCTTCAACAATTCTCAGATGATGCCCCAGTACATGTTTAAATAACGAAGCATCCTGATCCACAATGAATGCACACGACCTTGCCTCTGCACTCTGCAATGCAGTGTCCAATAGTAATTGACATTATTCAAGGCAACCGAGCTACCAGTGACACGGCGGTGAGAAAGGGGCTTTCTTTATAGTTGAGACGAAGCAGACCTGCATTATTTGCATACACTTACCACGATCTGCACTTAACTTAGTAGGCTGCGTTTGTGAACAGAATCGGTTCGCGAGTTTTGAATATTCAAACACTATTAGATACAATATTATTATGCAGAATGCTAGGGAAACAGAAGGCGAGTACCTGGGAATTTCAATTTAGCGCGTGTGTGCGCGTAGGGGGGAGGTTTTGTTTGGTTGAGGGAGACAATTTACAGCCACCAATGCAGCAGCCAGCAGCCGGCTCACGTCAGTTGAATCGGCTCTCTAATGACTTCCAACTACACTGAGAATCACTTTCAACTGTCAGGATTCCTTATAAATATAACAACACTGCCTCCCATATAACCAATGCTGACATTCTGGATCTTACTACTCCAAGTAAGGGCATTTTTCCATTGCCAACAAAGTAAGCAACAGCAAAATGTATCACCATGAGATTCATTTCAAATCGTCAGCATTGCTAACAAATGACATTAATGCTTTCCATTCAATTAATGCTGATAGTTCAAAGTGAATCTCTCACAACAGGAGGGTGAATGGCCAGCAACACTGTTCCTGGAGAGACTGTGACTGTGGAGCTGTAGCCTCTGGATAACGATGTTCTTGAAGAATCACTTGGATGCAACTGGATATTGTCGCATGTCGCGTGCACGGGAGTATTGTCCCAGCTTAATTGACAAGTTGGTGGTGGTTGATTCACGTCTAACTTCTGGTTGAAAAGATTCCATTACAAATATTTGAATTTTTTTGTTAAAGAAGTGGAAGAAGAATGAAATTAATTTTCAATAAAAATCCTCATCAATTGGGATTGATGATGAATCAACATAATCTCGATTCACAACCTTCGTACTAGAGTTACATACAATCTTTTGACTTGTGTACGTTTAATGTGTACTTGTGTACGTAGAAGTTAGAGGACGAATCAATGAAAATATCAATGAATATAGTGTGGGATACACTTAGAACTGTGGATATTTTCATTGATTCGTCCTCTAACTTCTACGTACACAAGTACACATTAAACGTACACAAGTCAAAAGATTGTATGTAACTCTAGTACGAAGGTTGTGAATCGAGATTATGTTGATTCATCATCAATCCCAATTGATGAGGATTTTTATTGAAAATTAATTTCATTCTTCTTCCACTTCTTTAACAAAAAATCCAAATATATTTTTATTCCTTCAAGTATTTACAGTGAAACATGAAAAAACTCAATATTACGGAATTCCTCCACAAAGACCACGTCTGCGTGTGGAGGAGAGTTCCATTGACAATACAAGCAGTCACAACATAAAATAATTATAATAGAAAAAGATAAGCTTCTGAATAAAATAATGATAATGATGGATTGAATACAATTCCAAATAATAAGTAAAATAAGAAATAATACTTAATTAAGAAATAATTGACTAAAATAAGGATTGATTTTATTTGTTGTGCAGGCCAGGGAATGAAGGAGGCTGTGAATATAAACAGTATGAAGAAGGCTCCTCACATGGGCTACTACCAGTTGAGTTTTGCTGGATACAGTGATCCACATTTGTGAGAGTGATGCACTGTCTTTTCCTTGGTATCTTTAGCAGCATTTCCAACATGTCTTATACGCTCTTTCAATATGGAATGATAGTATGTATGCAGAGATATCGCTGCATACTACCAAAAAATTGAAAGAAAGTTTGAAGTGGGTTCGAATATTTGAAATGAACATGTTCATTTTAAACATTGTTTTATTTAGATTTCCTCACCACAAGAAAATTGCGAATAAAAAATAATTAAGAATCATGTTTATTATTTGCTTGCTTGAGCTCAATATATTATGTAGCATATACAGCGTATTATAAAAAATGTTGACGTGGAATCGCTACTGATTTGGTTTTAATGATAAATTCATATATATAAATCATAAAATCATATTCATGATATTCTCCCTTCAATAGCCAGGATTGCTACCAAAAAACGCTGCATACTACCAAAAAATTGAAATAAAGCTTGAACTTGGTTCGAGTATTTGAAATAGGCTAAACATGTTCAGGTGCTAGGGCACGTACTTTTCATCAGCTTAAAATGAATTGTACATCATGCACAATTTAAAAATCACGCTTTTATTCTTCACCATCTACTTTTTCTTCCTTCTCCACCTTCTTGTTTTCCTTCTCCTCCTCCTCTTTCTATTTTTTATACATATATATTACTTCTTCTTTCATCTATCTTCCAATCCTTTCTCTTTTCTTTTTGTTCTTCTCCTATAAGCCTATAGATGCCCTTTGTAACATTTTCCGTTGTATGGGGACTATTGGTATGGATACTGCTTCAGGACGTAAGGTGGATTATGATGAGTTGATTGGGAGGGGGGTGGGAGGTTGTTTTAGGGGTATGGAAGGGGATGGGGGGAGGTGATCAGGTCGTCAGGTCGTGACTTGAACATGGCACAGAGACGTATGGGAAACTTTTTGTATGAAATCAAAGGGCATGCTCAGAAAGATGACCGAGCTAGGGAACTGAGTGTTCAAGTTGATCATGATGGTGATTATACCTGTGTATAAGTATATTAAATACATTTAAAAACAACAGGGTAAAAAAGTAAACACTGGCTCGAGGTGGTGCGTGAGCGAAAAAGAGAGAGAGTCAGAGTGAGAGAGGGTGAGTGAGTAAATTGAGATAAATGAATTACAGTGAGAGAGAAAGAGAACTGATTGGAGTTTAAGACTAGTGATACGAGTGGAGGAACATCTTCGAACTCCCACACAAACGAATTGACCGTAGTAAACTACTATAGAATTTGATTTCTGTTTATCCACTCAATGGAATGAATCGCAAATATTTTTTAGCCTTCCAGCTCATTTCATGTAATCACGGCATCTTGAAGATGCACGGTGTTGAATCGACTCATCTCTATATAATTATTTTTATGTAGTCTTTTGCCTTAGCATGCATAGCTAATGATTTTTTATTGGATTGATATTGTGATCTTCATTTTTCTTGTGAATATGAATGTGTACGAAACATCTATAGTGTGTTGTATCTCTATACTACAATGTAGTATCACTAGAATGTGTATCCATAGTATCTATAGATACTAGATATAAATGGTTCTCATTTGGAACTAAAGGTACATAACATTTTAAAGTTGCCTTGAAATAAATTAAATACGATTTCTCGATTGAAACATGAAAAATAATGTAAAAGTAACTGTGACGTTTTGTTCGAAACATGGAGTCCTAGGAAATACTTTAAAACTTTACCTATCTACTGTATAAGCTTCACTCAACTAGGTCTTGAATATTCCTAGGAGAGTTTGTACTTAGATTAGTGGAATAATTTACTACTTCGGGTGGAGTGTGGTACCAGATATAATCGAAATAATATTTCCTTACTTTATGTTGGTACGAACTGAAGTATTTTATGCACCTGAATGTTAGATGAGAAAAATACATTTTTCAAATAAAATATCAACCCAAACAGACTACTCCTGCTGAGATATTATCTCATTTATTATGTTCTAATAACGTATCACAATATCGCACCTGACTATGTCCAAGAATTTTTCACTATAAAATAAGGCTTCTCAAGATTTATAAGGCTTCATAATAAACCTGCCAAAGAAGCTGAAGCCTATCCTACCCTGCTAATCCCAATCTGCCGCCACTTCACATCAAGTGACAGCATTCACTTCAAACTGACAGCATAGGTTGAATCAGTATCATTGATGTTAGTTATAGGAATATGAAGTGAATATCACTATATATATGTATGGTGAGATCCACTCTAGACTCGAAATTGGATGAATGGGGAGAATTTATGTTATTTATGAGGATGGGGAATGTTAAAAATAAATCTCGTTGTATAACGTCATACTTTTATATCAGCTACCGTTTTTCTGATCTTGACAGCTCGATATGATTTATGATAGTTGTAAGCTCTCAACTAAATATAGGAGTTCATCAAATCTATTATCAATATAACTAACAGGTTGTAAGATACATTTAACACATATACATGATGCTCATTACTTGGAACACAACTTATGAATTTATCATACTTGTAGCACAAACATAACGTACTGCACTTGTGAAACAAGATATACATATGTAGCTTACATTACTTATAATAGATTGAATATTTAATACAGTAGTATGGTGAGATCAACTTCAAACACTCAGAGTTCCTTATTGGGATCAACAACTCATCCCATTCAGCTAATGCTGAAAATTTGAAGTGAACTTTACAACAGGACCGGTTGATTTTCAAAATGATGCGTCAACTCGTAAAAATACCGACGCAAATCCCC